>NC_044187.1:32843813-32973813 GCF_900880675.1 Sparus aurata | reverse complement strand
TGTGTGTGTGTGTGTGTGTGTGTGTGTGTGTGTGTGTGTGTGTGTGTGTGTGTGTGTGTGTGTGTGTGTGTGTACACGTGTGACAGTCTGTCTCTGTCCAAATGTTCCAGCCTATAAGCAGGTTGTACTCGTGTATAGTTTAGTGATAAATATGGCATAAGGCTCGGCTGCAGATTGCATTAGCAGCGCACTATCAATGTTGTACAAATTGGATATGAGCCTGGAATCAACAGAATCCAATTTTTTGGGACATGTTGAGAGCGATGGAAGGGAAAACAGTTGGCTATTAGAAAGATTGTGAGGTCAGTCCATTAATTTCGAGCAATAATGTGTTTGTCCCAACTTGCTAATCACCTTGTTTGTGTTGAGGACTCTAAATGTGGCCGCCGTGCCAAGTGACACACACAAAGACAAACGCGAGGGACGACACAGATGTGACCCCGCCCTTGTCCCCAAAATGCACCCCATCCTCCCCATCTGCTCAGTCAGATGCTAAAACACCAACACACACACACACACACACACACAAAAACAATGCCACTTACCATGAACACCACTCAACACTGTTTAGTGACATGCTCCAGCAGGTATACACACACACACACACACACACGAACACACCCAACAAAAGCAGCCAGTCTTGTTAAGTCATACGGTTCACCTACGTGTTTCTGTCTGACTGTCTGCATTCATATGCCATGCCAGCCCTTCCCCTCAACCCCCACCCCGCCTCACCCGTCCCACATGTCTGTCGCTCTTCCACTCCTCATCACTCCTCTGTGTGGGCTGAAAGATGGAGGGAGAGAACGGAGGAGGGGAAAAGCAGAACAGAGGAGGCAGACAGAGGGGGTGCAGGACAGAGGGAGGCGCGGTAAGGCTCTTTGAGGATTAGGTTGAGAATTTTGACTCTGTCTTACAGAGGAGAAAGGATGTGGGGGTGGTGTTGGTTGTGGCGGAGGGGGTAGATTGACTCCTTGGAGCAATTTACCTCAAACGGCTCCGACACAGCTAATCCGCTCTTAAAGGAGCCTAATCCAACAGTCTTGTACCTGATACTGAGAAAAGAGAGAAAGGAGAGTGGCAGAAGGAAGACAGGAAAACGGAGAGAAAAATCTGGGGGGGTGTGGGAGAGAGTTGTGTGTGTGTTTTGTGTGTGTTAAACTGTGTGTATACTCCAAACATGTGGTCATTTCTTTCAATGAAAAAGCAATTATCTATAGATTTCTGACATTGCACAAGGTTTTCAGGCATACTCATCCTTCTGCCCGCAGTATACACACTTGTCTTCAATTCAACAGTGTAAGTCAGCGGTCGTCCTTAGGTGTGCTTGTTTCCAGTTTACTTGCAAGTCATATTTGCGGCCGAACATAACTTGGAAGATTTGTTTGCAACAAATATCAACAAGTCTTAAGCTGACAATGAATATACTGGCATTTTCCCACAGCACTGCTGCTAAAAATGATTTGTCAACCTTTAAGAAAGAATCCAGTTCCCTGCTGTACTGTTCATAGTGGGACAGAATGTGGCAAAAATCATGATGTCCGAATTGAGAGCATTTCTAGTTTTGATCCAAAATGAAGCAATACCAGAGCAGTTGCTTATAATACCATTACTTTTCACTGATAACATCGTCCACATTAACAGTTAAAAAAATAGTAAAGTTGCTAGTATGCTGTAGTGAAATGTTACTTTGTTTACACGACTAGCCATGTCACATTTTTGTACATTAATAAAAATACAACTCGACAGTATGAATGCCCTCCATCAAATCAAATCAGTTTTATTTATATAGCTCAAAATCACAATCACATTGCCTCAATGGGCCATGAAAGACATCCTGTCCTTAGACCCTCGATTCGAGTGAGGAAAAACTTGCCATGTTGAAGGAAAAAAAACAACTTTTAACAGGGTAAAGAAAAAACAATGGAAGAAACCAAATTGTTAAATTTCCCAGTTTAACAGGAAGGAAAAAATTCACACAGATTTATCTGTTGATACTCTGTATACATTGACACAGCGTAAAATGTTGAAGTGATGTTTGAATCAGCTTCTCGCATTAGGACTGATCGATCTCTCCCCCCCCCCCCCCCCCCAGAATGATTTTGCAATTATTTTACTAGATACTGGTCACAGTTTTATGTGGAATAGTCGTTTTTTCAGACCTTTGACACACCAAGATGCAGAGATAGAGACGAGGAAAGAGAGAAAAGGAGAGAGAGCTGGATGATTAAACGGTAGACCAGAAGGACCAAATGAGCTGAATGACATGGAGGAATGGTGAGTCATATGTTAGTGGGGCAATATGGCATGAAGAAGTGGGCTGCACTGGAAAAAGAGCTCCGTATGAGAACATGGGGGAAGACAGGATCACGGACTGTGTGCTGTTGTAGGGCAGGGAAGAGGTGCAGGGTGGAAAGAGATGGAAAGTGATCACAGCACGAGGAAAAATCACATGATGCTTGTTCGAGAGAGAGAGAGAGAGAGGATGAAGAGCAACACTGAGACAGAGAAAGTGAGAGTAACCTACATACAATTGTCCAAGTAGTTATGAAGAGCGACAGCAGCGCAGGCGGAGAGCAGGAGGGATGGAGTAGTGATTGAAGAGATGGAGACGGAGGGAGCTCTGGTCTCTCATTAGGGCTCTGAGGCAAGCTGTGGATTCAGAGGCACACACACACTCAGAGAAAACACACCTCAATGTGTGCACTCGCCTTATGTCTCCCCTTTTCTCTCTTTTTAGAGATTTGTTTCATGGTGTGAGGAAGGATTATCTGTTTCTAGTGTCTTTTTTTCCCCTGACTACTCCTTTTTCACCCAGGTAGTTCTCCCCTGCAGTATATTGCTCTCCACCTCCTTTCCCCTCTTCCTCTCTCTCCTCATGCTGTTTTCTCCCTCTGTCTTTCTCCCCATCCCCCAGCTCCTCTCCTGTGTGCTGTGTATTTCAAAAAGAAAAAAATGAAGCCAAATAAACTTGAACCCCAAGAAGGTGATTGATGGTTGCGCAAAGCTCCTTCTCTCCATCTCTTTCCTTTTTTCCTCCGTCTTTATTCCCACACTCCCTACCTTCCGTCTCCTCTCTCCCTCTGGCACTGTGGCTCTCATGGATTCACACGCACACAAAAGGACAAACACACTGTTTGTATAGTTTGATTAATTATTTGGGTCCACAGGATGCAGCAGTGCTCATGTAAGTCATTTTTATACGTTGAAGTGTTTGCGATTAAGATGTACAATGACTTCAAATGTTTCTTTATAATAAAAAATATGCTTAGTTGGTTAATGGCAACATTTACTCATAAAAACATTTGTTTTGCTACTGTCTGTCACCCTTTGACTGTACGTAGTGCTTAATGAAATTTGCAGCACATAAATATAGCTCGAGAGATTAAACAAAAACACAGCTTCAAGAAACTTACTATGCAGAAAATCTAAGAAACTAAGGACATCACAGCACTGAACACATTGATCTCCAAATGAGAATATGCAATAGGAATATAAGAATAATATTTTATTTATGTCTTCAGATTTTATGGACAGATCTGTACACTTTGAGTACAGGATTGACCTTCTCGGTTGTTAGAGAAAGGAAGCACATTTTTATTTTCAGCTACTTACAACCTTTACCACTAATGTACTGTACCATCTCCAGCTGCAAGATCAGATTCACCTGCTCCCAGCATGACCTCTGCCTTCTTATCAGAATAGTTCAGATCTGATAAGATAAACTTAAATAGATCTCTGAAGGGAAAAAAGACGACTACAATGGAACAAACAGCACTGTAGTTTTTGAGGTTTAAGTTGGGAAGATGTTTAATGGTTTGCAGATTGTAAGATTTTTTATAAGGCAGATATGCACAAGGGTTTCTGTGCCTGATCACAATGCTTCTTACAAATGTACACATTTCTCAGATAAATTCAGCTCAGCCTTGAAGCTGCATGTATTCTTTATCAATTCAATCTCACAGTAAAAATTGATAACTGTCACGTATACGCGTGTGACTGTACCGGGTCCATTCATCAACCAGCATGGCAGCTGCGGTGGAGGGAGGCAGCGTTTTCAGGCATGGCACAGGACACCTATCAGGACACCTATCATTGTAAACAAGAATAGATTTGTTCAAAGGTAACTGTCTACACACCCAGTTAGTGTTTGTCAAAAATATTTGTATGTGCTAATCCTCTCAATTCTGACATGCTGAATAGCAGGCACACCAGTGCAACCAATGAAAATGTTAGTCGCACATGACAGAATTTTTGGGTGCATGTGCAACCACTGTTTTGACACAAACACAGGACACAGAGCATGCTTTCTTTCCTTTTTTCTTCTAAAGCTGTCATCGACGGCAAAACAACAATTAGATTTCTCAATAGTGACAATGTGACCATTTGCTCAATATATTCACAGACCCCTCTAAGAGAAAAACACATGTGAATGTATGTATGTGTGTGTGCGTGCGTGTGTGTGTGTGTGTGTGTGTGTTTTAGCTCCCCCCATCTGTTGTTTCAGTCTTCTATCATTATTTCTCAAGCTTCCCAACAGCCCATCCAATTGCACAAATAAACACACACACACCCTTACCAGGAAAGATGCGCTGTCACACTAATTCCGGGACACATTCATACACACCCACACATTATAACTTTACACACACACACACACGCACAGCATTGAGGCAGCCCTAGCCAGCCAAAGATAATTCACTTTAGACACAGAGTTTCAATTTGGCGACACTGAGCGTCAGTCTCACATGCTTCATGTCACTCCGTGCTGCTCTTTGCAGCAGCAAAATCCAATTGCCTGGAATGTGTGTGTGTGTGTGTGTGTGTGTGTGTGTGTGTTCGTGTGATAAATGTGGTTGAAGACGCTATTTTAGTCTTGTGCTTTGCATATTTCAATGTGCTTGTTCCAAGTTTGTGGCTGTATGGTGTGTCTGACTATATGCACTCTTTGGAACTGTACTACAGATGTCAGGCTGCAGTAGCTGTGGGGTAATGGGTGGATGGCTACAGCCTTATTAGCAGCTCCTGTTTAGTAGCTCTGGTTTCCTGGTTTATTTCGTACGCATCTATAAACAATAACACATGGTCACTGTGACATTTGGGTACGGTGACTTCACAACATTTGTTTTCAGTGGCCAGTGAAAGCACATCTGACTGGACGAAAGTGACAACAGGAAGCCTGGTCCTGCACAAAGTGTCAGTTTCATGTCTGGAATCCAGTGTTAGAAAACTACCATCTTCTCAACAACTAAACACTGACGTTAAGTCAAGTAGGACTGCAATTAATGATTATTTTCACTTTCGATTAGTCTTCTGATCACTTTCTCAGTTAATTGATTAAATGGCTTGGCATATAAAATAGCAGAAAATAGTCTAACCATGTTTGTTGCACTAGGGCAATTTTTTATTCAGCTATTCAAAATAATAGCTCACTTATTAACACTCCCATGTGTTTGTAACTCGTGTTTCAGAAATGTAGACATGTCAGGCTGCTCAGATATCTCCATTTTCAAGATAACTTTAGTCCACATTCAAACTAATCTGTGGGGAAATATTTGAGACATTCACAACTAAACAGACAAATAAAACTGATTTCAAAACTGCCTCTTACAATCCTTCTCTGAACCAAACATTGCAGTGAAGGAAATGTTTCCTTCTTCCCTTGCACCACATTACTATGAATAGTTTTGTAGTATGTTTAGGGTAGAAGCTGTGAAGCTATGACTTGATGCAGGTAAACAGTCACATGATTTCACTCCACCTCAGAGTAGGACAAAGCATGTACTCTGAAATGCTGCCATCCTCAAGACAACCACACTGTGATCTCACCTTCCCCATATATCCTCTGACCTTCTTCCCTCATCTACCATCATTTTGTTGAAGGTAAGCACTAAAACACATTGTCATTCTTCTTATCCCTCCCTTTCACTGTACGCCATCCCTTTCCCCCCACTTCTCCCCCCGACATCCCTCCCACTCTCCCTTATTGTAGTTTTTGCGCAAGAAGGCAGAAAATCTGCTTACCCTACACACAGGGATGTTTGCCAGTCTCACACAAAGTTCAAACTGCTGGGAAAGCACAGCTTTACCTGCGCCATCAACAGCAAACCTGTGTGTGTGTGTGTGTGTGTGTGTGTGTGTGTGTGTGTGTGTGTGTGTGTGTGTGTGTGTGTGTGTGTGTGTGTGTGTGTGTGTGTGTGTGTGTGTGTGTGTGTGTGTGTATTAGTACACGCACGATGGTGTATATTCTGTTTGTGGGTGCATATTCTCTCCGGTGTGTGTGTGTTTATTAGTGCATGCACGATGGTGTATATTCTGTTTGTGGGTGCATATTCTCTCCGGTGACTGTGTGTGTGTGTGTGTGTGTGTGTGTGTGTGTGTGTGTGTGTACAGTAAACAATGCCTGTACATGTTTGTGTGTGTTGTGTGTGTGTGTGTGTGTGTGTGTGTGTGTGTGTGGTTCTGCGTCTGTGTTTACAAGGACAGGTTTCTTCTGCCTTGAGGGCAAACACCTTCATGTGGGAACAAGACGATAGACTATTAACACCTTTTACTGAAGATCACATTTGTTAATAGACAGTTCAGCACAGTTAATTTCCTTTTGGAACTCAGCATGCCATTACATAAAGTTGTGCCAAGTCATCTCACCTGCTTCTTTTATTCTACATTGTTGAGTGCAATTGAGAACAAATCATGCTGGGTTGTAATGCAAAATAATAACTACCTCAGACACAGTATCAATGGGAATTGAGTGCACATAATGTGTGCATTTTTCTAAAGTTAAAAAAACTCCTTTTCAGAGAAGTGTATTTTGTTTCAGTTTGCGTCAGGCAATTTAAATCAGTACAGGTTTGGGACGGCACCAAAGCGTCATATCACCAAGAGATCATCAAGAGAAATAGAAAATACAAGAGTGGTACCCAGAAAAGTGACCATTGACCAGCAACACCAGAATTATTGCCAAACTTCCTAAAATAATATCAGTGTGTAGTAGAGCAAATCCTCTCAGCATTGGTGATACTCTGTCAGTGTTAGCAGTGGGAATCATGCCTGTCAGCACATCGACAATGGCGAGCACCCCGGACAGCTCCCACATCCCTGGTGGTCCCGGTATCAGCACCTCGGACAGTGGCTGTGACAGACACCACGTTATAGATGATCCACCTGAGCTGAACAGGAGCAGGGGGGTGATAAAGACCGCAGGCTGATTTATTGATAGTAAACCTTCGTCACAGCTGAACATCCGGTTATCTTGGATCAGTAATGTGTTTGGTTCAGGGGTTGACTCATATGATTTTGGGGGGGGGCTGATAAGGACACTGATTATTCATCAAGTAGACTGACAAGCTATATTTGGAAGTGATACACATTTGCAGTATAAATATTTTTTTTTAGAATAACCAGTGATGTAATGTAACAAAGTACAACTTACTAAAGGTAATGACTGATGCGATGTAATCATGAAGTGGACACCTTCACGACGGGTAGTAAAACAGCATTTATGATCACGCGGTACACTGTCCTGGAAAATACAGAGGTGTGTGTGTGTGTGTGTGTGTGTGTGTGTGTGTGTGTGTGTGAGAGAGAGCAGGGTGGGAAAAAAGCAGTCTATTAAAGACAAGCTGCAGGGCTTTGGATGAATAGACTTGTGTTATAATATTTCTAACAAGGTAACTGTTGCCGGCCTCCTGTTTGTGGCCCCCGACCTTTTATTCCTTCACCATGTGTTTTGGTTGGGTCAGCACGTGTGCACCGGGACTTGTCTCCATGCCAACGATACAGTGACAGCTGGGTCACTCACCGCTGCGAGCGCAACTTTTAACTTTCACTTTCGTTTTCGGAGCAGTTCGCGTATTCACATTTTGCCGGTGGTAAAAAGATTGAAAATGGCGTGTTCCAAGTAAACTGCTATTACAAAGTGGACAGTGAAAATCCGCGAATCAGAGAAGTTGGGATTTAAAATTTGCATTCATTCTCCCTCTGTAAGCCCCACATATTTTACAGTGCAGCAGTAACAAAGGCCAGACGTAGTTTAAGTAGTTGTACCCCATTTCGTCATGTAACATCAATCACACAAACGTTGTTACGGACAGGGAGTTTCTCCCGGCAAACACCCTTTCACTCACGGTGCCAAAATGTTTATCATCCTTGTTAAAACTCAACTCCATTTATTCAAAGAACAAATGACGTGAATTAACCCACAACCATCTTACATATCACCTTATTCACAAACACATTCACGAACCATAATTACACCAACACCAGCAGAATACCCAAGAGTCATTGCGCCACAGTCCACAAGGGGCGTTACAATATGCCAAGAGAAGCTGTGATGAAGATTTCCAATTTGAAACGGCATTATGAGACGAAGCATAGGAATTTTGAAGAGACATTTCCTCAAAATTCAGAGATAAGCACAACACAAATAAATGCACTGAAATCGTCATATCAAGCTGCAAGCAGGATGCTTGTCACATCTATGTCACAATGAAATAAAATAATGCATGACTGAAGTGATGGACACACTGTTTGAAGGCAAACAAAAAGAGGAAATATTCAACTATGTATTTTTTATGTTAAAATGGAAATTACATTTTATTTTAGTTCATATTTTGTTGTTTAGAATGAAAAGGACATTTTGTTTTGAATATTACAGTATTATTGCATGTGGCCTGACCGTCCTCAATACATGGACCTTTGAGTCATTGAAAAAAATCTTTGTGGCCCTTTAAGATTTGTATTTGAGTACCCCTGATATATTATATTCTAGAAAATAATAGCATATAACCAGCCAGTACAGTATTCAGCTCTGCTTTTAAATAAGGAGGATTTCTGATGAGGATCAAAATCCTAGAGGAAGCAAAACACGTGCTCCCCCTCTGGTTGACGGCAGAGACGCCAGGGTAGCTCTAAATCCAGAAAAGCTAAATACCTGCATTACATCCTTTAATACATGTCCGGTTATGTAGGCTAATCCACAGCAGCACCATCCGCTGTTATAGAGCCTGCTTCTGCTCAGCAGTATCCAGCTGGACGATAATAGACTACAGATCATGCTGACAGTATCATTCAGAAGGCTATTTCTAGGCTTTGGAGGTTATATGTTTCTGTTTTGAGAGAGACAATACACACACAAACACACACACACTCTGAGGAAAAAAAGTGTGCTACCATCAGTCTTCAGTAACTGTTTTGACACCTTGGCTCTTGGCTGACTGCTATTTTGCGTCGCACACAAGGGCATTTGGGTCTCTTTTGGCCCGTTTTGGACACCGTCACATCACAGAATTACACACACACACACACACACACACACACACACACACCCTTCCATGCATGTATCACAATGTCATCCTTAAACACCTGAAATAGAAATGTTGCAGTAGCAGCTGCTGTCCAGGTGTCACATGGTTGGAGAACACACAAGCAAAGACAGGTAGACGCCAGATATGCTTTAACATCATTAAGCTTCATTTCTCACAGTATGTACAGACCAGTAACCAGAATATATTGCAAAACTAAGAAACCTTATCCTTGTTTCCTACCCCAGCCCCTGAGGATGAGCCATTCCTCTGTGGCCATTAATCAACACACCAGGAGCATTAGCTTGTTTCATGTGGGGGGTTTCAAAGGAGCTGATGAGGTGACATACCTGCCTGCCAAAGTGGTTTAAATGAGCTTTTTTGTCCACTGCAGGGATTTCTCCTGTATTTCAAGAATTAAGGAACTGATGTTGTCCACAACCCTCACCCCTAAATAGTCTTTGAGACAGTGTTAATAGTTTTTGATTGGTCGCTACCAATGAGTAGAGGAGAATGATGTTGTTGGTCGTGCTGAGCAGAAAAAACATTCAAAGAAAATCATTTTCAGAGATTTGACATCTCTAGGTCAGGTATGATCTGCACACCTCTACATCTTTATTGTCCTGCTGATTGCTGGATGTAGATGGAAAAAATAAATCATTCATTGTGTGTGTGTGTGTGTGTGTGTGTCCGACAGTTATTCCAGAGTCGCTGCTCACCAGACCAGTGGTTTGCCACTAACACATCTATTTGTTTTCCTACTCCATTTCACCTTGACATGGACGGCAGGCATGGGTTTATGACTGTGTGTGTGTGTGTGTGTGTGTGTGTGCGTGCGTGTGTACGCGTACGCGTATGCATGTGAGTGCGTGTGTGTGTGTGTGTGTGTGTGTGTGTGTGTCTTTCAAGAGGCAGGCTGGTATATGTTTCTCCCTCTCTTGTGGAAACCAATCTCCCAGGTTGAGCTCATAAATCAAGGTGGGGGATGGAAATGGGGATGAAGAGTGTGTGTGTGTGTACACGCGTGTGCATACGCGTGTGCATGTGAGTATGTGACCCTTTCACAAGACTCATACCTGTCGTTAGTGGCTGTGTGTGCATCTCCTCAGATGTTGTATTTGCTTTACCTGACGTCAACATGGTGTCAGCCACTGTGTCGATGACGTGACTGATCGGCCTCATTCCCTCCTGTATGGCCTCCCATTTCCTCCTCACAGTGGGATTAGACCACAGGGCGCCCCATTGAAAATGAATAGCGTTTTAGGAAACTAATGAGCTGTAATGGACAATGTGCCCTCAGAGCACTGGTAATGCATTCTCTCATAAGGCAAACTCCTCCTACTCCCCTCCGAAGTGTAAGATGAGAGAAACCTGTCGTGTGTGTGTGTGTGTGTGAGAGAGAGAGAGAGTGATGTCCGCTATGCTGATGACAAGCTCAATGAGGTGACCTGCCAGCATCATCCGTCCTCTCTCTCTGTCTCAGTCCACCTCTTGTCCCGTTGACTTTGTATTTCAGATATCATTGACATTCTAAGATGAGCAGACTCGATGATGTGACTAGATTAAACTATACTAGATAAAATATGATAATAAACGTCCATGCATGCAGACACCCAGTAGGTGATATGAGGACGTATGCCAAGGGACCAAAAGGCACCCTCCTTGCTAACAGGTCTGTAGGTGCATGTAGTTGGTCACTCAGTAACAGGTTGACTTTGATCACCACTCTAGGCTACCTAATTAACAACGAGCTCCCTCCACACACACACCTGGTGTCGTCAGAACAGAAACAGGATGTATTTGGGAAACTTTATAAAGCAAACTGCTAATAAAGAAAGTCAACAGACACATACTGGGAGAGAGAAACAGAAAGGTTAGGCAAGACGATGTGTGTTCTGGTGGCCAATTAAAGCAACACTATGTAGGCAAACCTTTTGTGCAATGAATGGCCATTCTGTCGAAATCACTGAGGTGACATGCCAGATTTGTATCAAACTATAATTCTAAGCTGGTTTTGAGTTTGAAGTGGAAAAGTTGCAAAATGTACTTCAGCCAGACGGCATGCATGCTAAATGCTATCATCATTTGAGTGTGTGTTAACTTGGACACTATTTTCTCCACAATGCAGTGCCAAAAAGGAAATAAAGAAGCTGGTCACAGTTGGTGGTTCAACAGTTACAGATCAACCAAAAATCAGTCTTATCTTAAAAGTGCAATCAGTAAAAATTTGTCACCTTGAATTCATCCCAACAAATAGGAGTAGCATATCCCCAGATTGCCTGCTAACTGCTGCTAACTCATGGCTTTAGCTACTGTTAGCCGTGCTGCTAGCCAGACCACCAGGGGAGTGGTGGTATTAAACCAGCTAGCACAGGTGTTTTAGACAGCTGAGAGAAAGAGGTTTTCAGGCCTGGGGCCAGCTGGTTAGCAGTAGATATTTCTTCAACATGTATGCCACAAAAATATGCAAACTATTTCTTCACGTTCTGTTGATAGTTCAAGTTAATTCTTAACAAATTAAGTATTGCACCTTCAAATTTTCAGGGATATCCCAAAATCACAATTTGATTGATACCTGACTTTACGCATTATTGTATAATGTGTTGTTAGTGTTGGTATGAAATGGTTAAATATGTTTTTTATCAGCTCAACTAGGTACATTTTAGCTACTTGTTTCCTATTCTGCCTTTTCTGAGCACAATGTAACAAATAGATTTTCATGACTTAGATATTTTATACAACAGCAAATGACTATTATTTATTACTCAGACCTGATTTGCCCAAGGTTTGGATGTGCTGTAGGCTAGCTTGCAAGCAAGTAAGTGTGCTTGTTCCTGGGTAAGGCTAGTAGCTACAGTTCAGGAATAAACGGCAACAGCAACAAGGGCAGAAAAGTCCAAACTAAAGCGTGACAGTGAAGTTCAATATGTAACAGACCTACTCAAAAAGTTCATGTGAACATCTACTGTACATCAGGTCAAGAAACGTGAGTGTCTACGCTGCATCTTACTTCTGTTCTATGTTTAGTCATTCACATGTAGGCTGTCTGTCACTTACTTCTTTCTCTGACACGAATGCACACACACTCGGTCTTGTATTCCTTTATCCCTTTCATTCGTTGTGTTCCTGTCGGTTACTTCAAATCACGTGGCGACAAACCCCTTTGTTGCAGGATTTCAAAGGAAAGTTGTGACCTCACCTGGCTTGATTTAATGGTAACCACGCTCGTGTTTTGTCAGCACGTAGCTCTGTTGGGTTTTCTCCTCTCTGTGCTGGTGCGCTCTTCAGACAGCAGGTTCGCTGCAGCGCTTAGCTTGAAGGATGCTTGTGTATGGTTTGTCTGGTTTAATACAATGTAAGCTCTCCTGTCTCACCATTGTCAAGGAGTCTTAGGAGCGCTTCTTATCCAAATGCTACACCACTGAGCTGATTAGGGAGGAAGTCTGTATGTGAACGTGTGTCTGTGTGTGTGCGAGTGTGTGTTTGTATGTTTGCGCGTGGTTCGCGTGAATATGTGTTTGTCTATCTGCTTGTACATCATGTTGGCTTTGCGCGCATGTGTGTGCGTTTGTGTGTGAGAAGCCTCATTCCTGTAACAACTGCAAGCCCTGTGTCTCATTGAGCGTGTGTGTAAGAGTGTGTGTCTTTTGAGGCTCCTCAAAAGCTGCCTTTTTCTCTCTCATGTGGCTTCTCTGGTATGTTTGGTATTTCAGAAAGCCTCAGATCCTCCTCTCCTCAAAGGGGGGGAGGTGTGTGTGTGTGTGTGTGTGTGTGTGTGTGTGTGTGTGTGTGTGTGTGTGTGTGTGTGTGTGTGTGTGTGTGTTTGTGAGAGAGAGGGAGCAAAAGAGAGATGCTGGCTAACACACGCGCACAGACACTCGTGGATCTTTTCTCTTCCTCGTATTCTTGTGTCGAGGGGGGTGGGGTTGTAAGGGAGTGTGCATGACACTGTGATTAACACACACATACGCACACACATGCTGTGGATCTGTCGCTCCAAGTTCCTTTCCTTGTTAGCGTGCATGGTAGGGATTTCTTGGTTGGCTGGAGAGACAATGATTGTGTGTTTATATGCACATATGCTGTGTGTGTGTGCGTGTGCGAGGGTGTGAGTGTGTGTCTAAGGAGACCAGGATGTAATTAGACACAATGGCAGTAGCTAATGGAACAGCTGCCTCTTTGTAAATGTTGCTTGCTGCTGCCATGTGGACGCAGCAACACACACACGCACACACACTTTCTGTGACCCACCAGTCGCTCAGGGCACCTCATCGTGTGTTTCTCTTTCTTTCTTCCTTTCTTTCTTTCGTACTCTATTTCTTTCTCTTTCTTTCTCCGTCCTGTTGTCTTCTCACCTCTCCGTCACCCCTCCACTCTCCTTTTTCTCCTGCTTGTTTTTGAACTTTTTCGCCATGCCGTTGCACTCTCTGATCTCCCACACAAAGGACTCTCTCTTTTCAAGCTCCGTGCCTTTTTTCCTCTTTTTTTCACTTTCTACTTCTCCCTCTTTCCCCCTGCCCTCTTTTTTCCTTTCTTTGTGTATGCTCTGTTCCTTTGTGTGGCACTATGTCTCTATCTCTGCTCTCTCTGCCTCACTTTTCCTTTTCCTCCCTCCCTGCCTCCCTCCCTCCCTCCCTGCCCTTTTCTTGGCTATCAGACCATTTTTCCAGCAAAGAGACTCGTCACCCCTCCCCCTTTCTGTCCTCTCCCTCTGTCCCCTCCCTCCTCCTCCTCCTCCCCATCCTCTTCCTCCTCTTGTGGCAGAGCTCCTATCAGAGAAATGATAACACTACGTCACTCTGTAATCTGGCAGAGGAGGGCTGCAGCACACACACACACACACACACACACACACACACACACACACACACACACTGAGCTCTCTACTTTCTCCATTGCTGCCGTAGCAAAGACCAAATCTGTCTTGTTTTCCATCTATCACTCTCTCCCTCCTTTATTGTCTCCTGTCCACCCTCCTGCCTCTCTTTCACTCTCTGTACTCGAGACCTTGATGTGCGCGTCTGTGTCCGATAGTCACAACAGTCGCCGTCGCCGTCATGCTGCCGTACAATCTCCATAGTAACGTGACCTTGCCCGTTGCAGCCCTCCATCTCGTCCATCTTTCCATCTTTCATCTCTCCTTCTCTCTGTCTCGCTTTCCTTTGACAGGCAGCTGTCTGCTCCAGTTGATAAGGAAGTAAATCTCTGTTTGACCTCGTCGTGGGCGGGCCCTGCGCGTCGCCCTACCCCTGAGAGAAAGCGAGGGAGAGAGGGAGATAGAAGGGTGGGGTTGTTTGTCTGCATGTAACAAGGGGTCACGAATACACGCACTCACACACATTCTCCCGTGTACCCTCACCGAAGCCGCAATCGTCTCTCTATCCGTGTCATTTAAGAGTAACTGCCAGGAACGCTCCCCAAGCGTGCTGAGAAATGACTTTGATCGTGATGTTCTGGTGCCGCTGATTGTTTGTTAATGCGCGCCACTGCCATGTCACCCCAGTCTGGAACGGCACAAACAGTTCCTGCTGAAATTGCACAAAACTTGCCCTCCCCCCTCTCTTGTACTCTGGCTCGAACTCTCCCTCTCTTACTGTCACTCTCTCTTTCCTCCCTTTACTTTTTCACACACTAGTACTCTGCACTATAATTGAGATGATACTAGTCTGCTTCGTCTTTCCATCACACTTCCACTCCAGCTCAGTAAGGTTGTTGTAAAAAAGAAAGGATCATTTCAGTAAAAGGATCTAACCCTAACCCTACTTGGGTCGTATTTTTTTGTCCGTCAGGGCCATTGATTGGAAATTCTAACATGGAACTTAAGAAAGAAGTCTGATGATCACAAATGTTTAAAGTTCACCCAAAAAATTTTAATTCGGTCAATGTCTACTCGTCCCCATGACAACGGATAAAAGTTTTCCCAGCTCTACAATAAAACAGTGTGGCAGCATTCTACTAGATAACTGAAGTAGATAGGGGCTTGTTAAAAAAAAAATCATTTCTTTTTTTTAAACATGAAATGGCTTCATACCTTTGACCAGTGTAATTCATGTCTCGAGAAGCCAAGAGATAACACATTTATTTTAAAAAGGTGCTTTTTATACACTTTTTTTTTTTTTCACCCATATCTTCAGTGTAGCTGTTAAGCTTAAAGTATTGGCGCCTTTAATTTGGGCTTTTAAATCAATGTGGAATCTTGAGGCTTCTAGAGACTTGGACAAGCTGTATGAAGATATTTTATGTTTTGTTTTTGTTTGTTTTTTTGACGTTGTTTTGGCACATTTTAAAACAAGTCCCCATCTGCTTCAGTTTTTTTTTTAGGATACTGCAACACTGCCTTACTGTGAAGCTCCTAAAATGTGTAGTGGACTATGAAACTTCACTCGACTTTACACCGTCACGTGGACAAGAAGACAATGACTTATTATTATGAACTTATTCTTTAAAGGAATAGTTCAACATTTTAGGAGATGCCCTTATTTGCTTTATTTCCAAGAGTTTGATGAAGTGATCAACCCAAGGTCGACATCAACATATGCAAACAAAGTGGAATGGAAAATTACAAGCTGAACTGTTGGTTTCCTTTTACAGAACATTTCCCACTTTGACCTTGCCGTGGTTGTGTGAATACAGTTTTCTTTTCCAAGGACTCGTTTATCTCCTGTCTGATGGTCGGACTGCTCATTTTCCTGTCCCGTTGGACTTTGGTGTAGCAGTGTTGCTGTGTTGCCAGTTCTCAGCAATCACTCTGATGAGTACAATGCTGTGATAACTGATGTAAAGTTGGGCAAAGCCACAACAATCAGATTTGCTCAAGTGTTTATGTGTGCTTGTTGACATCAGATAATTTCAATGTTTAATGTTTCAGTTCTCAAAGAGTGGAAGCAGATTGCATGTTGTAAATCTGTTTAAGTGATTATTTGATTTATTTCCTTCGTTTTGGGGAGTTATCAAATATTCACATACAAAGTTTGCAAGCTTTGTGTTCCCACTTGTCACCACTTGTGGGGGGAAACAAACACTCTCTCACACACACACGCTGGCACACAAGTACATAAACATGCACACTTAGTCACAGTAACACACTGACAAATAAAGGTCATGTGTAACACTCCTCACCACACCTACAGCAGCTGTTCTGATACGAACGCACAGTTACCTGGTGGGTTCCGCACCCCAAGCTGTGTGTGTGGTCATGTGAGACATGAGTCTGAAGCGCACATATGCACATACAGTACTTACAGCACAAAGCAACAGAGGGCAACAACACCGGCATTTTCCTGTGGGTGTTTGCACCCATGTGTGCGTGCAATAGCAAGTGGGGGTATGTTTTCATTCCTGTTACCTTGCATTTTTTTTTCATCCTTCTCCTCTACTCCCTCCCTCTCATCTTCCCTTCCATTTCTCCGCCTCTTTACTTTCCATACTTCCACTCCCTCGCTTTTTCAACATTCCTCCTCCCCTCTTCTCCTTCCTCCCCTCACTAACCTCTCGTCTGTGTCCCTGCCTCCCTCCCTCCCTTTGCAGAAGGTCAGAGATATGAGGATGAGCAGAGAATCACATGATAGTTTTCTCTCACTACTTGGGCCCTGAAAACTTTCACATTCACTAGCGAGTCAATGAGTGGAAACTTTTCAACAGCATTGTTTCCTTTTTAACCACAGAAACATTGTAAAACTCTCATTGGTGGCTTTTTGTCTCCAGTTGAGTCTTTTCTGCATGAGTGCTAAGGCCTGTACAACGTATGGGATCGTCACCATAAACTCTCTGTCTTTCTCCACCGGCAGCAGCAGCAGCAGCGGCAACAGCAGCAGGGGGAAACAGTATTATTCTTCTCTGGAATGTCGCATCGGGCTAAATTTAGAGCCTTAGTTTCCGTTCTTCCTTCTCCTACCCTCCCGCTCCTCCTCTCCTGCTCCTCCTTTTCTCCCTCCTTGCAGATGAGACTGAAATAGCCGGCGTTGTGTCTTGAGCCTCACCTGGGAATACAGGCCCTAAACGCTCCCGTCGTTTTCCACCTCCCTCCGACCTGCCAACCTTCTGTACCAGAACACTGGGCATAAATACTGACCTTGCAGTGTGGTCATGTTCATGTGACACTGGCCTCTTAGTGCCCGAGTGCATGTTTTCCAAAACTAAATCAAGTGTGGACTAAGCTCAATATTAACTGTTCACAATACTGACTTAATGGGTGAAAAATGTGAAGAAAGGCCTCATTTTCGGGCAGGAACTGTGTTGCTTGAACAGGCGTGCCAGTACATACATTGTATATACATGGAAACAGTGTGAAGTGGTTAAAAAAGTTGTACACACTGGGCTCTGAGTTGTAAGATTGGCATCCAAACTATGTATCCATTAGACATTTGATATTGATTGTTCCATTCACTTTCAGCATGTTGGGTAAGAGATGAGAGTGATGTGAGCAATGTGATTTAAAATGAAATTGTTTTGCAACAATTTCGCAACATGTAACGCCCTCTGTCCTTTTTACATTTCTGTTCATGTACAGGTCAAACAACACAGTGTAAATAAGACACTTACAGAGGTGTTGGTTGGTGCATTGTTTTTTTTTTTTTTTGTTTGTTTTATATTATTAAGTCGGTAGCTTTTTCCTCCTGCTTCCAGACTTTATGCTAAGCTAGGCTAATCATCTGAAGACTTGATGTTCATTCTTGATCTTGGAAATAGAAGTTGACAGAATAATCTTCCCATGGTCCATTTAGTAGTTGTTTGAGCTTTTCAGTGATTTCCCCTGCTCAATGGCTATTACAGTTTTCCCCTTGTCGTTGAATGGTAGATGTGTAGATTTCCCTTTTCTGATCGGCATCTTATGTGGTTGAAATCAATCAATTTATCTTCTAAATCAGGGCTGTCAAACATGGGGCCCACTGAATCGTCATAAAGTCATAATTACCACTAATTGTAAATCATAGTAAAAAATATCACAATCACAATATGAATGTTTCAAAAGGCCCACAAATTGGCATATTTCCAAAACAATTCCATATCGCAGTTAATATTTGGAATATATTGATGGTGCTAAGCGTTTGTACGTTTGATTTGCAAGAGACTAATATCTGGCACACCCTTATCCAATCCTTCTGTAACTGATTTACAGTTACCGCTATGTAAGCGAAGGTAAAAATGCTGTTCATACTGTGTGAAAAATGTCAGGCCTCTCAACCATTCTAACAAGGACAATAAGTTGGCGTAGTGAAGATGCCAGTCATACAGCTGAACCTGGCCCAACTTTTGCTTCAGTGCAATATGACATCATTCTGGAGATGCACTGTTTGGGCCAGCCAAATATCTGAAAATGTACAGTTATTATAACTCTGTACTTGTACTGCATACCTCACAATCTCCAACTATATATTGCTTAACTTTCCACAGCAATGAAGTTCAATTAAATTATACAGCTATTGTACATTTGTCACCTGGAAAGCTTCAAACCTGTTGATCTCCTACTCAAAGATTTTTAAGGTTAAAGAGAATGGGTTAACATGAAACTGTCCTTAGTACCTGCACCCTGATTGGTCCTGATCATAAATGGTTTAGTGGCAGATCGTGACATGCCTTTGTCTCCTCCATAATAGTCCATGCACAACCCTTGGACACCTTCCCGATTCTGTAGATGCGTGGCTTTAATTATATTTCGCTCCACGCTATGTTGTGTGTATTAGTATGTGTGTGCATGTGTACGTGTCTGTATATGTGTAACCATTTATCAATACAGCCCCTCTCTTGTAGCCATTACCACTGATTCATGCCTCACTCCTAATGGTCAAATCATTAACATTATTTACACCACAGGCTGTTTGTGGATGTGAGTGTGTGCATTTCTCTCCCCCCATGTTTGTGAGCTTACATTTATTCATATATATATATATATATATATATATATATATATATATATATATATATATATATATATATATATATATATATATATATATATATATATATATATATATATATATACACATAGGCGTCTGTGTGTATGTTTCTCTCATTGTCCTCGGCCCGCTCTAAGTATTGATCTCCATATGGTCAATGAGCAAGGCTAACGATGCTACAATATGCCGCTCTCGCCCACCCTCAATCAATCTCAGCAGCCACGGCACAAATGGCCCTCTCCAGTCTCTGAGAGGACCTGACGCATTAGCCCACCTCGGCCGCCATTAGGCAGTGTTAATGAACACCTCCAGGCTGGAAACGCATTGTAACTAGCTAGTGAGGATTAGCAGGGAGGTAATTTATTGCTATAGCCATCAAACATCTTGTTATCCCTCTGCATTGCAGGGATGAAGAGGATGTGCAAATTTCCACTAACAAGATCACATAAACATTCATAAACTTGCTTGCAATGTGCACACCGACGCACACACTTGTGCTGCTAACCACCCCATCATTGGTTTTCTAAGGTAGAGGGGTTGTGTTGTCATTGATTTCTCTGCAGCAAGAACTCAAGGCATAGCATTAGTCTCCTAGGACAAACACACACTCGCTCACATGCACATGGAGAAATGTGGAACATATCAATACACCGGGTCAATAATCTGGGATATCTCATCTGTTTAAAGAAGCATCTGTTTTTTGCCACAGGATGGATGGAAGGAAGGATAGAAAGTCAGAGGCACGGAGAAGAGGAATGAGATGCAGGGATATCCCTCCTTCCTTCCATAGTGTGTTCTTCTCTTCCTTTCCTCCCGAGGCTCGCAGAAAAGCAGAAATAGAGAGGGAAATCAAAAGAAAGAGACGTTACTGGCGCACTGGTGGCATTACCTTCACCGTTGGTCCCTGTAGATTTCCCTATCACTCACTAACACCAGTACGGCACAGTTAAACACTTACACGCTCAGTGAGTCATTCCGCGCACTCCTTTACTCCCCCTGCCCCCCCTCTTTCTCTCGCTTGCTTTCTCTCTTTTCCTCTAACTGTCTGAGGTCTAAATCCCTCCATACTCAGCGACTTAACCCCTCTCTTTCATTTCGCCCCCTTCTCTCGTGCTCGGATCTGCCAGTAACCATTAGCTGCAGCTTGTCTGTGTGTGTGAATGTGTGTGTATGTGATCAGTAAACTAATGCTTTGTCGAGTACCACGTTCCCGGCACGTGGCGCACCTCACTGCCAGAGTTAAACGCAAGAACTGCAAATGAGATCTCAGCATAGGCAGAAAAACACACATGGCCTCTTAACCATTTGTCTTACCCTGTCGCTCTCACACACATGCAAAAATAAAGCCATATGTATGTTATATGAACCCATCCGCAGACATATACACAAGTATAGTTGTGCACAAGAAGGAATGACCTTCATTCCAGACCTGCAAAGTCCCAGAATGTTATGACCATACATGTTCATGCACTGAAGATTATTTTATGTACTGAAACAAACACGCTTCTCAATTCCTCATTAACATGAACATGCAACCACCTTAGCTAAATACTGCCATCGTGGTAGTACGACATGGGTTTTTTGACCAATGTCTTTTCATGTAAAAGAAGCAAATAGTGATTCCGGAGAAGTTTGCCCAAGATGGATGCCTTGCCAATCTCAACGGTTTGTCCTCATTCTGAAATGTCAAAAGTGACTCTAAAACAGTCCATTCTTACATTATTTCTTTGCTGAGTTATCAGTATAAGAATATCGAATGCACATGTTAGCTTGCTTTGTAAACTAACATTAGCGAGCTGGGAAAATTGAATAGTCAGCTGAGACAGAGTTTTAGTAAAATGTTAGTTAGCTAACATGTATTAGCCATAGCTAATGAATTTTGCTACCAACAGGTGTCATTTCAGAACACAAAGTCCGTAGTAAATTATTTCAAATGAGAAGCCTGCTTTGTCTACCTACAGTCGAGGACCCATTGTTTAAAATGATGTATAGTTTTGAGTGGGACACCTGCTAGCTATTGTGTACTGCATTTGTGCTGTGCCAGAACGGTCCGCTTGACAGGAGGAGCAACAATCATAGGTTAGGGTCTGTTGTTACCCTTAAGAATATCACCACATTACCTAACACTTCACAAAAAAAGAAAAGAAAAACAAGGATACCTGTAAACCTTCCCAAACATCCACCCACTACAGGGTGGATAATAGACCTGAGCCAGACAGGATGAGCCAACTTCGGAGAAAAATTAAGACATGATGTCTAGGTTGAGGTCAGGTTCAGTCACATGGGCTGGGCTTACCTACTTGACATGGAGCCTCAAGTTCTTTCTAATAAAAATATTAAGTAAAGATAAACAATAATGGTGGACCTAATTAACAATTGCGTGACGTGGTGGTTACAAAAATACTGTGTTCTAGTTTACGATAACTGCCTCGGGCTCAGATCAGGTTTGGACAAAAGACAAAAGCCTTTCGAGGTCAGTTACTGCTCCGTTGGACTTGGGTCAGATTCGGACAGAAATACTTGAACATACACACATTTTCTTTCCTTGTGAGTAGCAGTTATTAAAAAAGCTCAGTGTCTATAGATGACTCCCCCTCATTGATGTGCCAGTGTGTGCATTATCTGCAGTGGTGAGAGCCTAAGTGAGGCTTTTTAATTGTTAGTTTATGTAAAAGCTGCTCAATGCATGGGTAAACAGACGTCACAAGTTTATCCCCGAAGGGTTTGCTCTCTCTTTTCCTCCCTCTCTCCTTCTCTCACTTGATGGAGTGGTTTCACATAACTTGAGACCCACATCGCTGCCACCTCCTCTCCCCCTCCGTCCGCCACCGTTCATGCGTCCGTCCGCGCTCCTCCCCCCCCCCCCCAGCCCTACCTTCGTCGTTCCATCTCTCTTTTCTTTCCTGCCTTGCCTTCCTTCTATCTTCCTCCCCCCCTCCTCTCTCCTCTGGTCCCTCCCACCCGGGCCATCAGGGTAGTGTGAATCCTTTGGTAAACGTCTGTTGCCTTGCAGAGCTTGTCAGTAAAGCCAGAGCTAATTAGCAGAATCACAGAATAATTAGTTTTTCTTCTTGTCGTTTAATTCCCCTGTCACCCCACCCCTCTCCTCCCACCTTGTTGAAGTTTTTCAGCTGTCAACAGTCAACACCGTCACTGAGCGATAAGAAGTTTCTACATTTCTTTACCTTCTGCACCATCTAAATCTCTCGCCGTCTCTTGATTTCTCTCTCTGAATGTCTCGATACGTCTCTTCTCTTCTCCCCTCTCTGCCTCTTTCTACATCTCACAGTGCCTGTTTCCCTTCTACATCTGTCTCCTCTCTCCCCGTGGAGTGTTTTCCCGCCCACACCTTTTTCTCTATTGAGGTTTCTCTTGCCGTTGTTGACTTAAACACATGGTCGAGCTTGTTTTCTCACTCCGTGCCTTCCTCCCACTCTGCTTCTATCTTCCCCTCCCTCTTCGCTCTCCATCTCCTGTTTGTCCCTATAGCCAGTGTTTGTTTACACATCTATTTCTCCCTCTGGTTCGGCCGACGGTCCACTCCTTCAAAAATGAGTTCCCCTATATATCCCCTCCTCCCTCCCTCTCTCTTCATCTCCTCGGGGTGACGGTCTGCTCCCTTCCTTTATCAACAGCTTTCCCTCCATCCCTCCTTGTGTCATTCCTCCACCCGCCCTTCACTCGGTTTTCTCCCTCCCTCTCAACCACTCCTTGATTGGTCTTGTTTTGTAGAAATGATAAGGCGGCGGGAGGAAGGGTCTGTGGTCACAGCCAAGGTAATTGGCTCTTTACAGCTCAGTTTTGTGTGGAGAGCTCTCCGGTTTATTCTGGCTTAGCTGCCTCACTACCACAGCCCCACAACGTTGTATCATGCAGCGAGGGTCTGCCATTACCTACACAGGTAGACTTTCAAAGGAGTAAATTGTTAGTGTAAATGAACAGATGGATGCTCTTTGGTGAGCAATGCTGCTTCTACAGTCATACTTCGTGAATTACGCATGCTGTGCACTGTATACTGCATTTTGTACTAGTATTATAAAAGTCAAAGCTGCAGTAATCAATATCAGCATTAGATGAAGTGTTTATGTGTGATATAAACTGGGTTTGCAAGTAGTGACAAACCCACAGGCAATATCACCAGACTCTTCAGTTCCTCTCACGCATGGAGCATTTAGCCTCTTTTAGCTCATTATTTTGGTTTTGCAGCCCACAAAACTTGCCGTTTTGGCAGCAAAAAAGCTCTGACTTACCAAATGTAAGCCAATCTTGGAGCTCATAGGCTATAATCTGATGATGAATTGGCCTCTGAAGGCAAAAGCCAGTGTGTCAGGGCTTCCAGTTTGACAGTGGATATCTGGGCTGTCATTGCTGACAGTTTAATAGCAACCTGTGATGCGAGAATCGAGTCGGAGTTGAGACACGACATCTACGACTGGATTGTTTCTCAAGTAGAATGCAGATAGATAAAAAATAAAAGATAACAGTCTGCTAAATTCTTGTCAGACAATAGCATGTTGGTAACAGTATTGTATTTTGGTCAATGTGTTCTGCCTGTTTGTTCTCCAAATGGACTCAAACTCTCAAACATGATTGATCAGTGCTTCTCTGAATACAAACCGACTACAAGCAGAAACCAGAACATTACCAGTATCAAAATCTCATCCCTTGTTCCAAGATTCTGCATTTATGTGCGGGTATCTGTTGATGGAGATTATACGCTACCTGCTCCGCCCCAGACAAAGTTAGCAACTGGCTATAGCATGGGCATCTTGTCTCGGTTTACAAGATTTTGGATCGGATCTAATTATCCTTGGGGCTATCCTCTACTGATTATGGCTGTCCCGTTATTTTAGATCAAGCCCCTTTTATTCAGTTTTTTATTCGTACTAGGCAGGCTTGGTTAGATTTTTCTGTGCATCTGTCTTTATTTTCCACTCTGCCTGGATTAGAATGCAGTAGAAGATAATGAATAGTAAATCAATAAATGTCCGGTGGTTGAAATGATGTTTGAACTACAATAAATAGGGTCATAGAGTTAGATGGAAGCCTGCTATTTGTTTGAACTATTTTTTTCATTACCAGACTATGAAGAAAACCTCCAGCCTCAGTAAATGTGCTTGCGCGCTGTTTGACGGCACCCCGTGGCACTGGTGAATAACGGGGGAGCACGATGGATCCCAGCTTTAGAGATTATTGAAACAATATATTAGCTCTCCTCTCAGCATCTTCAGTCTGCACACACTGCATGCATCGGCACACACGATCACATAGTGCTTTTGTTCAGTCTGCCACTGTACACCTCTCTCTCTCCCTCTGTCTGTCTTTCTCTCTCGCTCTCTGTCCATCTGTTCTGCTGAGTCGTGAGATCAGGAGAGGGTCCATACATCACCTCTCCACCTCCCTTGGGACAGCGCAGTGGAGGAGGGGAGGTAAGGAGTGGGGAGAGATCAGCCTGGTGCTCTCTCTCTCTCTCTCTCTCTCTCTCCCTCTTTCTCTCTCTCTCTCTCCCTCTTTCACACACACACGCAAACCCCCTCATCACCAGCAGCAGCTGTTAGCAATGACGGCAAATTGTTTTTCCTACGCCTATTTGTGGTACACTACTGATTGGAAGGTCCTTTTTGTCTCGTGCTTGTGTGCACAGTCACGTGTGTGTGTCCGTGTGTGTGTGTTTGTGTATGCGTGTGTCCGTGTGTGTGTGTGTGTGTGTGTGTGTGTGTGTACGCCTGTGGTACGTGTGTGTGTCTGTGTGCATGAGTTGGATTAGCGCTCTAGCTACATTAGGAAGAGACTGAGACCAACACTTAGTTTAATGGAATTTCCATTCTCTACTTTTTGAGAACATGGTATTATCTGACGACGGATCGACACACACTCATCGAGAGTCACAGAGACGGGGAGAGGAGTGATAAAGAGACAGAAAGAGAAAGTGAGAGACGAGGAACGCAATGGATGGGAACAGAGTGTGTGATTGATGAAGGGAGGGGTATCACCAAACAAGCAGAGAGAAAGAGACAAACAGAACGAAATAGAGAGAATTTAGAGAAAGACACAGTAATGCACCGAAGGTGGGAGGGAGGGAGGCAGACAGAGAGAGAGATGAGTAGAATGCAATAATGTGATAAAGCAGCTGAGGAATGGAGGTTTTTCTACACTCCGACGCTTTTAGTCCCATTTCTACTTTTTACGGCAGATTTCATCATATTACCAAAGGCCATTTTGGCTCTATTGTGGATAATAGGCTGCTGTGGAATTATTGCAGATGCTGGCTTAGATAATGGTCATTCTCTCTCTTTCTCTGTCTCCATATCTCTCCCCCTCGCTCTGTCTCCCCTGCGCAATAGAGGGAGGGGTAAGGCAGAGGAGGTAAAGGAGGAGAGAGATTAATGGCATACAAAGATGGGCAGAGTTGGGGGCGATGGAGATAGCTGAAGGTGCGGCACATAGAAAGGCAGCTAAATGTGTAAGACAAAAGGAAGAAGGGAAAGGTTGTGTACTCCAGATAGCGCTTGTGTGCATGCTCAGACTGATTTGTGAATGTTTGTTTCTAGTGTAATACAATAAGTGGATAAGTAAATTGGATTTGTTCATCATTATATCTCTACTCCAGAGCCAATAAACCAAGCAGAATCCTGCAGTAGATATATTCTGAAGACCGGCAATATGTTTAAAAGAACAACAACAGGTCACTGGTGAAAGGTCAGCTTCTTTGCTGATTTTATTCTACACTGTTTCTATGACTTGGAAAAGAAGAGTAGAGCCAGTCAATTGATTAGTCCATCAAAAGAAAATTGATCTGCAAATATTTGGGAACACTGGAAGTCCTCAAATGTTGGAAAACATTGTTTTTCCTGGTCTTATATTAAAAGAGATTTAAAGGAGACATATTGTGCTCATTTTCAGGTTCAGGATTTTATTTTGGGTCACTAGGTCTCTTTAAGCCCTATATTAAACACTGAAAACACAAATAAAAAGCATAATGTGTCTTTAATATTTCTGGAAGTTTAATTATTGGTCAGACAAAACATGTAATTTAAAGATGTCACCTTTAGCAGGAATTTTAGATGGAAATGTTCATAGTTTTTACAAAGTTTTATACATCAAATGATTAATCAGTAATGAAGCACTAATTGTGAGCAGTGGGTGACTGGTTCAATCCAACAAATTAGCTATAGAAGCCATTGCAGAGCTGGTACGACGAGCTGATTCATCCATCAGTCATTCAACGGACAAATCATTATAATTGACCGTCTCATTGTTGCCATTGTCCATTCTCACATGTGAATATATCATGGTTTTCTCAGTCTTTTATGATACTTAAGATATTTTGATTTTGGACTGAGTGCTAGACAGCAATTTGAAGACGGCGTTGTTGTCCTGTCGATAGATCAGAGAATACTTAGTCGTTAAATTAGGAGAACTTGTTGCATTCACTTTTTCAACTGTATAAAGACAACTTGACTAATCAAAAAAGTGAGAAATTAACTAATTAATCATTATAATAATCATTAGTTGGAGCCCAGATCAATTCCTTGATCCTTGAGTCTTTGTGTAGTTAGTCAAATGAGAAGCAGCTGGTGCTGTAGATGGGAATATGTTGAGACGGGAGGCGACAGTATGATTATAGTGAGCCCTCTCTAGGAGTGTAATAAAACCGTTGACAGTATAGTGTGTGTCTATATATACAGTATGTAGTGTAACCACTCAGCTCCACGAGACCGTCTCACTGGAATATGGTCTGATAGAGGGGAAAGGTGGGGGGGGTGGTTGGAAGGGTGGAGAAATCAAGATGGAGGTAGGGCAAAGAGGAGATGATGTGAAGAAAAGAGAGGAGGGGGGAGGGAAAAGGAGGAGAGACACACCGCCTGAAGAAACACAGGAAGAGAGAGATGGAAAGACTGAGGAGGAATGGCAGAGGGATGGAGGGAAGGGGGAGCCTACTGCCCC
Organism: Sparus aurata; assembly: GCF_900880675.1. Classification (NCBI taxonomy): domain Eukaryota; kingdom Metazoa; phylum Chordata; class Actinopteri; order Spariformes; family Sparidae; genus Sparus; species Sparus aurata. Next base: position 32,946,668 of record NC_044187.1, on the reverse strand, counting down.
GAGACTACGGCAGAGAGAGAAAAAGAGTGAGGAGAGAGGGAGAGAGCAAAAGAGTGATAGCCTTACAGCAGCACCTAATGGCTTCTCTGGGGAGAGGGAGGGAGGGAGTGGAGAGGAGGAGAGGGCATAATGAGGGGCTATGACAGAGGCAGAGATAGATTTAGAGAGGTAGATGGAGGGAGAGACAAAGAGAGGTGGAGGTTATACGACCGTTTGGTAAAGATGGAGTCAAAGAAAATGGGAGGAGAGTGTGAAAAAGAGGAAAATGGTAAATTGTGGAAGGCAAGGGGTGCAGGATGATTCCGATTCCGGCGTTAAACGAGCAACAGCAAAATAAAGCTGGACGAGGGTGATGCAGAGAAACAAATGTGAAACAGGTAGAAACCAAATAAAAGCAGGGGGTGAATTCAGATGGAGGAGGAGGTGGAGAGAGGAGCTCTTGAATGAAGGAGGCAGGCGAGAAGAGGAAGGATCAGTCCTCGGGTGAACAAAGAAGGAAGGAATAAGGGAAAGATGGATGGAGAGGGAAGGGTGGACGGCGAACAGGGGAGGAAGGGCGGGCGAGGGCTGGAGGAGCAGCTCGATGGAGGGATGTGAAAAGAGATAGAAAATAAGGGAGGGATTTGAAGAACATAGAGATGAATGAGAGAACAGTGGAGGAGGAAAGGGACTGAATGAGACGAGGAAGGGAAAGAGGGATAGATTGAGTGAGGGAGTGAAAAGAAAAGAACGCATGGTGAGACGGTGAAGGAGGAAATTGAAGAGGAGGCTGTTCAGAGAGATGGAGGATGGCTGGATGGATTAAAAGGCAGTTTACTGTCATAACTGGAGAAAGAGAGGAAGAGGGGGAGGATGGACAGATGAGTGGGACGTATCCTAACCCCCGTTAACAGCCGTGTTATAGCACTGATCGCAGCTGTGAATAATTCAAACCCTCTAGTTGGGAATTCTCTCCGGGAAGAGCCCGAATATGATAACCTCTCACACACACACTCATCACGCTGTTTGATTTCCTCTCTCTCTCTCTGTTTATTGCTACTTCAAGCTACAAGCTTTGTATATTATCCGCCATACACATAGAGTATATCTGTGCACGTACGCACAGTAGTAATAAAGAGAGACGGAGAGAGAGAAAGAGAGGAGAAAGAGCAGTCCACCTGCTGTGGCTCCTGGTTGTCACTCAGACGTATACCATTCTCAGCCGCCATGATTAGATTACAGTCTCCCTCCCTCCCTCTCTGTCTCTCTCTCTACTACACACTCACACTATTCTCCCTTATTTTAAAATACACACATTTCAATCACTCACTCACACGCTCTCCCAGACGTGGCCTCACTCCCGTGTGCGCACGTGTGTCTTTAAGGTCTCCATGACGACCGTTTCCAGGGTGATTTACTATAGCACCTGGTCCCTCTCAGGGTGGTACACTCGTCTGCTCGCCACCATCACTCCCCGGCCACCAGTGATCTCATCCCTTTGCTCCGCTCACACTCCCTCCTCCTCCTCCCCGCCTGTCGTCATGAACATGATTTACTCCTGTCTTCTGTCCTCTTGCTGCTCATCATATTCCACTGTCTGTGACCGTTTATCCACCGTAGTAATAATGTTGAATAACGTTCATAAGGAGGAACTTGTGTGGAACCTAAGACCAAAGCAGACTCCTCAGGATAGCTGACAAACTACAGTGAGAAGTGGGGCTGGAACAATTTGTCCATCAATGACTGAAATAGAATTAATTCAGAATTTAGATATTTGATTGCTTATGAGTGAGTCTTTAAGTAATTAAATCGGGCAAAATGTCAAACATTTGCTATTACCAATTCTATATTATAGTACATTGAATCTTAGGGAGAGACCAATTATCTGGCCTGGCCGATTATCAGGGCTGATGCTTAGTGTCGAGTGTTAGCATGCTAACACTGCAGATTAGTGCTAAACAGCGCCTTTGTGGAAATTGGTTTTACAGGCATTTGGTCATGAAAATATTGTGAAAACTAGACTTTGATCTGATAATGGAGTCTAAAGGCATCACCAGTTCGTCAGCACTCAAAAATACAAATGACAACCTCATAGTGGTGTCCAAATCCAAGTTCTGGAATGACCGATATGCATTGCCATTCATTTAGCCACAATGTTAACATGGCTAAAACATGAACGCAGGTCTGTGAAATAACCTGTAGATTTCTGAGGTTGTTACCACATGCTGCCATCTTGAGTGTTGTAGAATCTACTAAATATTTTCGTGAAATGGAGGAGCCGGGGTGGAGTTGTGGTGAAGTCAGAATGGAGAAACCAACACTGTGAGTGTAGGCTTAGAAACCTACCAGTCGCAAGATATAATACTTTGATAATGGAACAGTGAATTGCAGTAAAGACAGGTTATCTGTGATATCTGTGCACAAGCCAACATTCCTGCATGCACAGAGAAGTAAAAGTCATTATAGGACTATTGAAGGACAAACATTGCAAATAGGTTTTGGCTGTAAATGTTATGATCTGCACCCTTATTCCTTAGAGTAAATATTAAATATAAACAGTTATATGAACTAGACAGGAAAAACATAACCAAAGTTTTCATTGGGTAAATCTTAATTTGAAGAATGTCAAGCCTCATGATTGCAAACAAGCGTGAAGTGATATACCCGGCTCTGTGCTGTCTGTGGGTGGCATCCTGTGTATGCAGAGAAATCCCTTGGTTAAGCACAGTGTCTCCAAACAGCATTCATGCTCCAGGGATTCATTTACTTAAATTGATCCACTCCTGCATGCCTACATGCATTTCACAGCATCCCTGCACAGTATCATGTTGGTTCAGTTCTGGTTAAAAGATGATCCCCAGAAAACCTGTTAACCTAGTCTGTTGTTTTTGGGGGTTTATTCATATACATATACATATATATACGTGTGTACGTGCGTGTGTGTGTGTGTGTAGATTCAGAAGATTCAGAAATAGGCCAGTTAGGGTTTAGAGCAGAGAGATGTTAAGAGATTAAACAGACCTCTGTGGGGAGCAAGACTCCTCTCCAGCAGTTTAAATATAACTCTCTTCGGGGAGAAATAGAGTAAGTGTGTGTGTGTGTGTGTGTGAGTGTGTTTGAGGGGGTGGGGTTAGGGTAGGTGGGTGGATGTGTTTTACACAAGTGGTGGCTAAGAAACAAATCGTTGGCTTCATACTTCCACCTGCCCTGTTTCCTTTTCATCTTTTCTGTGTGTGTGTGTGTGTGTGTGTGTGTGTGTGTGTGCGTGTGTGCGTGTGTGTGTGTGTGTGTGTGTGTGTGTGTGTGTGTGTGTGTGTGCTTGCGTGCGTGCTTGCTTGTGTGCGTGCGTGCATGTGTGTGTCAAAGTGATGTCTTCTTTACCTTTGGCGCAGTGGGGCTACTTAAATACGGTGAGGTCTGTCTCCGCCATCTGCTCGGGGTTAACGTGCATGTCTGTTTTGTAAGTGCAGGCATGCTTATGGTTGTGTCACTGCTGCATAATATTTATGTTTAAACCATGCACTCTAATACACGACACATGGATGGTTTTTTCTTCATTACAAATACTATATTTCTCAACTTACCATCTACCGTGGTAAGCAGAACGTGATTTAAAGTATATACTGACATAAGCCTGCCTTCCCATAGATGAGAACAGACCAGAAGAATCCTATCAAGCTGTGAAGACTTTTGAATGCTGTGTTTCTGTCACTACATCATAATGTTAATATCTGTGCAGAATCCAACTGGCAAATTTGAAAGTGCATTGTGATCCGAGACTCAATTGGGAGTCAAGAGCATCATAATGCCTGAGAATTTAGTCACTGTGGGCAAAATTGGGGATCTAATCTAATTTTGAACCATGAACTTTCCTGGGTTTAGTCCTGTTAGTTACAAAACTTCAATGCTCGGCCAATAGTTATACAGAAACATCGGGTGTCAATAGTATGCATACCAGGACAACTTAAATTAGTTGGTTAGTTAGCTCTGATAGTAACCCATCTCACTTATTCACTAAAGCTCTGAAGCGAGTTGACACACAGGGGCAGGTTATGGTTGAGTGTGATGCTTAAAGGACAATTCCAATACTCAGTTATTATCTACCCACCCCCATGTGGATGGAAAATCGACTTCAGTATTCTCCTAATTAGCTGGAGTAGATGGGGACGAAACAACAGAAAAAAACAAAAAAATAAAATGGCTGTATACAGCTCATCTGACACAATCCAAGTCTCCCAAAGCCCTGATTGGAAAAGACGTAATTTACACCCTTTTTAAAGCCAAAAACCTTCACTGTAGCTGCTAAGCTAAAAACGTTAGCACACAACCAATCTGAAGTGGCTGCACGAGCTCGACTGCACATTGAGGGTGTAAATTATGTTTTTTCAAATTACTGCAATGGACAAACTACATGTAGCCATTTTGTGTCTTCATGCAGTTGTACCTTCTAGATACTGAACATAGTTTGCAAGGATATGTTAAGCCTATTGCTAACAAATCTTTAACTGTGAATATAGTAAAAGTCTATTAGAAATCGTATATACTCTGAAATGAAGATATTGTATGCTTTTTACATGAACATACAATGTTATTTGTCTTACAAAAGCTTACAGAGTCGTTTTCAATGATGTCAAATGGTTAATTTACACTATGTTGTTAAGTTACTGTACTGTACTGTGTACGGTGCCTTTTTAATGAACTGTGTGCATTAATAAATGCCTTGATATTCATCTTTCTCATATCCTTCATACTGTACATCAATACTTTTCAACCTTATTCAGCCTGTAGCCCTTGAACAGGCACATTGTAGAACTCCCCTCTAGCAGCCTAACACTTTCCACAAGGCATCCAGTCACATTACTGCAAGTTTCTTTTGCAACATATTTGCATTTTCCTACGTATCTAAGTAATCACCAGCAGGGTCAGAGCGCAAGGTCAACCAGTATGAAGCTCAAGGACATTCAGACATTGATGAGCGCTGGCTGTGAATGAGGTCAAACCTGTGACCTTCAAGCCAGCCATGCTCTTCAGAGACGCAGCTTTAACACGTTGGCCAAACCATCAACTGCTGCAGCATCCACCGTTGCTCCAGGTGCGCTGCTCAGATGTACTTCCTGTTCCCTTTCTCAGTCCGATTGCGACGTAGTCTGCGTGCAAGTCTAATGAGGCATCTCCCTAATCCATCTAGCCCTCACTCTCTGTTCCCTCTCTTCCACTGCTCCTGCTCTCCTCTTCTTCGCACTCCCTCCCTTACTTCTCTCACACAAGTGGGTGACAGATGTGAGCCACTCTGGAGAGCACACAGACACCCAGCTCTCTGCTGCCAGGCGCCACTCCTCCGTGTGTGAGAGTGTGTGTGTGTCTGCGCGTCTGAGTGTGTTTACGCATGGTGTGCAGTTGTGTGTCTCTTAATGCCTTTGTGCATGAACTGTAAGGCATCATGTAGTGCTGTGGTCTCTCTGTATGTGTTTCTCCCCGGGTATTGAATGTGGTTGAATGCAATGTTGTTTTTCAATATTTGTCGGATCTCATAAATGAGAGCCTTACTCACCGTGTGGTGTCCGACAACTTTGTGGGAACCAAAATGCCGGACCCCATAATGAACATCATTAAATTTTTAGATTTTAGGGTGAAGATTTGAGTGCGGATAGTATGTTTGTGTGTGTGTGTGTGTGTTTCCTAGTTGAGTGCAGCCTTTAATCTCAATGCTGTGTGGTCACCACAGGAGCAGGTGGTTTTATCCCAACTGGAGTGTGTATGACCATACCAGTGTATGCGGATACACCTTTAAGCACACACACACAGATAATAGACATGTACAGTATTTCATAGTTCCATAGACATAGGAATGAAAAGGACAGTCTCTCCCCCACTCTCTCACTTGCAAACATGCACACACACACACATTTCCGCTCTCTTCACATGTAATGTAATCACCTGGGCTCTCCATGCTTCGTAACTCAATAAAGCCGACAACCTCCACCACACACACACACACACACACATCCTGCAGAACGACCTGTGATACATTCACCTCTACTTTCATTTCGACCTCCGTTCCTTTTTCCCCGCTTGGTCTATCTGCATCTCACAGTAGTTGTTGCCGCTTCAAACTCCAGCTTCTCTCAGCCTAACCATAGAGTCTCATTAGCCACTTGCAGAGTTTAAGGACTGACTCGAGCCGGTCCAAGGTGCCGTTCAGCGTCTGGGGAGCAGACAGAGAAACAGAGGCTCAGACACAGAGAGTTGGATCGACGTGGCTAAAACAGAAAATAGACAGACAGACTGTGAATGCTCTTTGTTACATTATTCAACAATATGAATGAGTGAGGACAGAGAGGACAGAGAGAATGGAAGATGGACTGATGAAAAGAGAAAGAAGAGGTTGAAGAAAGCCTGTAGGGTAACTGTGAGTGTGTGTACTGTATGTGTGACTAGGGTCTGCCTAGTGTTGTGGAGGGTGACCAGGCATGGCGGCCATAACCGCTCCTCCGAGCGCCATCTGCTCCTCGCCGCAGCAACTGTTGCCAGGGTACCTGCTCTCCTCTCTTCCCCTGTATCCCACCTTTTACTCCTCCTCTTTTTGCTCCTCACCTCCCATCTTTTCCTCCTGTTTCCTTCCTGATCTGCTCTCCTTTTCTTCTCGTTTTCATTCTGCCATCATAGCTTTCTTCTTCCCTCACACGTGTTGTTTTCTCTTCCTGTCAATTTATTCCCTTTCCTTTTTCATTCTAAAGAGGATACCTGCTCTCTATTCAATAAGCTTTATTGGCGTGACATTCAATTCGTTGTATATTAGCAACTCTTCAGTTTAGTACTAGTAACACTGAAATACTACCGATACTACTGCTAATTCATTAGCTCTTTTTTTAATCCTGTCCTCTATTTTTCTTTATTTGACTACACACAGTGTATATAAACTCATTCTGTCAGTTCTTCAGCTAACTGCTACACACACACCAGCTCCGCCAAAGTCTTGAATTCTCACAGACTTTTCCTCTCCTCCTTCCTTTGAAATCCATCTTTCTTCGGTTCCTTCCTGGCGATTGTGTGGACATGACTCAGGGCCCCCTGTCTACAGAGAGAGAGAGTGAGAGAAGCAGAGAACAAGTGGAGAAAGGAGTTTGATGGCGGGGTGTTTAGAGAGAAGGGAAGAAAAGAGGTAGAGTGAGTGGGGGAGAGGGAGAGATCGTAGATCAGAACCGTCATGATTGAGCCATCTGCTGAGAGGAGGCCAGTGAGACTCAAACACACATACATACACACATGCATGCTTAAAGATCACCACTGCCACCCGTTGGTCATTTTCTGACACTACGCCTCTGCTCCTTTCTTCCATCGTCTTACTGCCCTGCTGCCTGCCATCCGGTAAGAACATGCCAGGCAGAGATGAGACACGTAGCTCTGAACATCGATCAGTCTGGTCTGGCTGTCTGGTGAGCCAGTCTTAAGCAGCCGATTCGGTTTGCTCCATGGGGTTTTTTTGTGCTCTAATATATGAGGTTTATCTCCACCAAACTCCTTTCTAAGAAGAGCAGAGCCTCAGTGCGGATTATGAGGCTTTGGCTCTTTCAAAACATATTGAGTATAGCGATGTGTTACAGACTCTTGCCAATGTTACGATGCACTACTGTAATCCTGCTTTTGCTGTTTCATTCTTGCCCTGCAGTTAAATGTGATTTGTTGTACACTGTCTGTTCCTCTGTGCGGCTGTGGGTGGCTGTGTGTTGTTGAATTTTTATGTGTGCGAACACACTCTTTACCGGCCTGAATCGTTCTTTCCTCTCCTCTCAGGCCTTTCCACTCTCTTACTGTCAGACGGCCTAAACGATGTCCACTCTCATTCAGCTGTCTAACCTTTAATAGATTTATAAACGCTCCCCACCCATTGGCCAGAGCAGGCCATTTCATCCTATTAGAGATTAGCATACGGCTGAGTGGAGGAGGAAGTGCTCTTTATATGCTAATGAGGAGATAATGTAGGCAGCAAGGACCAACCAATGCCCCCGTTGGGAGGACTCGGGTTGGCCTGACGAGCTGAATCTTGAAGCAGTCCTGTCTTTATCTTGTTTTTCACTCGCGTTCACACACACCAGGACTGTGTCTCTGTGGGCTATTATACAACACAGTGGCTGACTATAGTATTATGTCTAAAACACACTGATCAAAGGTGTCACTGTAGATGCCAATAACGCTGGGGATGTACTGAGTACGCATTTTTTCTGTCCCTGACCTATTTGTGAAAAGAGTAGTAACAATGGCCCTGAAGTCGAGGTTTCCTGTGGTTTCAAATTATTTTGTTAAATGCAGAGCAAAAAAGCTACTTGTGCCGTTTTGTCCAGATTTACCCTTTAAAGGTGTTATAAGTAAGAAATGAGCACCTGTCTAATTTATACATAAAACAAATGGAACATATCATCAGAGTAAGGGCTAACTGTAGCTGCCATTAGCTGGTTAGCTCAATTAGCTGTGCATATATTGGTCCAAACTGGGAGCTCAGCGTAATGTCATAATGTCAAAACTGTTATTTCTTCACATTCTCTTGATGATTTTTATTACATTTTGTTCATTTGAATTTCTGAAAAAGTGGTCCAACATTTTGGGGAAATAAACTTATTAGCTCTGTGGCCAAGACTCAAATGAGAAACTCAATGGCACTTTCATATCTGTATGGTAAATCAGAAGCTGCTAATGTTTGGTTAGATTAGTTTAGCACAATGATTGGAAACAGGGAAATGGCAAGCCTGGCTCGGTCTGAAGATAATACAATTTGCCTAGCACATTTCAAGTGAATGTGTTATCTCTTTTGTTTAATCTATTCAAAAATCAAAGTGTTAAGTAAAGGTTTGTTGGACTGTTTCTCAACTGGGACCAGTTGCCAGGCAGCCAGTGGAGACTTCAGGAAGTTGTAGATATAATAAGATATAATCTGCAAGCTCTAGAGTTGCTGGTAAGTGGATTTTGTAACCTTTGGACAGAACCAGGCTAACTGCCTTCCCCTGTTTCCTTTATGCAAAGCTTAACTAGCCTGCTGCTGGCTATAAAGTTATACTAACAGACAGATGTAAGAGTTGTATCAATCCTCTCTGTGACAAGAAAGCAAATGGGAATATTTTCGAAAATGTCGAAATTGCTTATGGATATATGATTGACATGCTGCTCAACAGTCCATCTGACCAGGTGCCCCCTTCCTCTCTGTCTTCACAGGAGCAAGGTGTGGTGGGAATGTCACGGCCACCAGGCGCCATCCCACCTCCTCACCCTGCTGGTGGCGTGGCCTCAGGGGTGGGGCCCAACCAAGGGTCAGGTCCACCTCCAGGCTACGTGGGCAACCAGCAGCAGGCGGCCATGATGAAACAGATGATGGCGTTGGAGCAGGAGAAGAGGGTGCAAATGCACATGATGGAGCAGCAGAAGCAGCAGCTCTTCAGAGAGCAGAGACAACAGCAGCAGCAGCAGCTACTGGCCGAACAGGTGAGTCAGTGTGTTCATAGCACAAGATTGTGTGATGATGTGGTGAAAAAACGGCTGTATGATTCATCCATCATGCATTATATTATAATCCTTGTGTGTGTTTCAGTGTGTGCATTGTTTGTTCATACATTACTGTGTAATTGTCTCTGTCTGCAGCTCTAACAAGAGCGGCTCATCCTCTCCTCTTCCTTACTGCTGTCTGGTTGCATGTATAATTACCCTCAACCAGCCCCCTCTTCACTACTTCCTTTTCATCTCTGCATTGTGTGTGTGTGTGCATGTGTATGTGTGTGTTTTTGCCACATGCCGCCTGCTGTGATAATGTGGTGTTTTCTTTTTATTTCTCTCTCTGTGAGGGAATCAAGTGTTAAAGAGTTCTGAACTCTGAAGTCACCACCCACTATGTTGGTTTTAATTGGATCTGCAAAAACATACACAGACACACAAATATAGGTGTCTGAAAGGGAGCACGTCCTGTTGGGGATCGTTTATGTTGTTAACTGGATATCATACCTCCATTTAAATGAGCAACACCTCTGCCGCTTTCAAGCGCATGTTCAGAAGCCGCTTTTCATGCTGCAAGGACTCCAACTTGCTGCAAGTTAAGTTTTTCCCCTTAATCTTTTTAGAGTTTCAGGGCTGCCTTTGGTTTTCTGTTTAAACACTCACCAGTTAGGGTGCGCATTGTGTTGGAGAGCACCATGCAGACACTGTGCACAAATACAATCCTGAAAGAACACTTCTGCCCTACTTCTGCTATACCAAACAGCTGTTTGTTCTGCACCAAACATCTGTCTCACATCGAATGTACTAAACATGTCTTATGTACCAAACATCTGCCTCGTCTGCACCAAACATCTGTTTCACATCAGCTGTATCAAACATTTGCCTCCACTGAACTGAACACCTGCCTGATGTCTGCTCTGCTATACCAAACATCTGTCTTTCCACTACTGTTGTAAAAATATATCTCCAAGGAACTAAATTCTGCCTCACATACACACGCTGTACCAAAAGTGTCTTCTTTACCAAACATCTGTCTTTTCTGTATCTCACTCCTGCTGCACCAAAACATTTGTCTCTCTTGTACTGTGGCATTTGTAAAGTGAAAAAAATTATTAATTTCAACGACTATCGAAATGGGAATAGACGTACTCAGAATGTCAGGAATGTTGTGACTTTGACAGTGTACTGCATGGAAGTTTACCACACTCACAACACCATGTTAAAGGTGCAAGAATGTGCCAAGAATGTCATATAGAGGAAAAACAGGCTTAATACAGTTGGGTCCCATGCAAGTATTTAATGGTAAAGAGGTTTTCCCCTATGAAGATGCAGCGAGTAGCTTTGGAGTGAAGACTTCATTGTTGATTTTGTAACTGAATTGAATTCTGTTGATACAAATCTGACCCTTTTCTCGTCTGTGTCCGATAATTATAATACCAATTAATTGAAGACATGAAGACATGAAATACATTGACAACCTACATTCTTACCAATTTTCGTGTGTGTGTGTGCGCAGCTCCAACAGCAGCAGCATCTCCCCAGACAGATGGGTCAGGGCCAGAGGAATCCATATCCCCAAGTCAATCAGTACCAAGGTGAGACACACGAACGCACATGTTAATTTCATACGTGACACAATACACGTAAAATGAGCAGACACGTAAGAATGGCAGCATCCCAATAGATTTTCTAATAGACAACGCAGGACCTGACCTAGATTCTTCAGCATTTTATTGATGACCACATTAGTAAATAGACATTTTTGGTAAAAAGCTTCTAGTTTTTTGCGGATCATCCAGATGGTTACACAAATAAGACTTACAATCCCACATGCATGCATGATCTGCAAGAAGTATGGTATACATGGTAGAGTGCCAAGACATTTAGCCATTTAACAGATTTTACAGTTCACTGTCGGCCATATTCAGCAACAGATAGACACACAAACACATAAAAACATGTATGCAAACAGCAGCGCTGACTGAAACCAAACCTCATCCTCTCTGTCTGTCTCTGTCAGATACATCAGTTGGCGCTCAGATGCTCTTCAGCCTCTCTTTCTCTCTCTTTCTTTCTCTCTCTCTCTCTCTCTCTCTCTCTCTCTGTCTCTCTCTCTCTCCCTCTCTCTCTGTCTCTCTCTCTCTCTCTCTGTGTAAAAAAAAATATAGAATATTCCTGCTCTGCCTGTTACCACGGCAACTTGTCTGTCCTGGATCCCCCAGAGTTCCGGTGAAGTCAGAGAGATGGATGAGAGGAGGGAAATGGGAGAGGGGGAGAGAGGGTGGAGGCTGGTAACAAGAAGAATAGGTAGATGGTCTGTTCAGTAGAAGGAGAGGTTGGGAAGAGAAAGAGAGAGAGCGCGAGATGAGTGGGTGAGAGGATGATGGAGAGATGAAGAAATACATTGAGAGGGAGGAGGAGAGTCAAGTCGAAAGCCATTTATAGCCATCACAGAGTCTGTCTGCAAGTCTAGGAGATAATGTGGCGAGGAAGAGGGGGCTTCATCATGAAACTCCGGCCTAGAAATATACCTGTTAGTTCAGGTATCCCGCAGCGTTTCAGTGATTTGAAAGCAACCAGTGCAACTGCAATCAGAACACAATCATCCACTCTCTACTCGTTTATATTTACAAAAAGTGATGTGTGGAATAGATGTGGCTATTTCTTCATGTTACATTACCTCCAACTCTGCTCGCTCCCTACTTACTGACAAGTCTGGAGTGTGTGATCCTCTTCGTTCTGACTCCTCTCTTACAGTTGCAGTCTGATCTGTGAGGTGAGGGATTAGTGGAATGATGTCAGAAGTGGGTGTATTAGAGGATTTAGAGCCATTTCCACGCTAGCAGACCTCCTCGGCTCTGCCACTACGAAGTCTCTAAAAGGAAAAAGTGGGGAATTCAGGTGTTAGTGCTTTACAGTGTTTAGTTTTATTTTAGTGTGGTATTTGAAGAAAATTGGGGGGGAAGCATTAGTTTCCGGAGTAAACAAGTTGTCACAGAACATAAGTCTTTGCTGCAGAACTGACTTATTAGATTGGTCTTACGTGCCATTTAGTGATTTAAGAAGATCTCATACACAGGCTCCAAAGCTCTTTACAGCAGTCTAGCTCCTTTGTGTTTTCTCTCTCCATATGCCATATCATTGTTTCCCAACTTTATTATCTCTCTTGTCTAATGTTAACTTCTCTGATTCTTCTCTCCTAGGCCCCCCTCAAGATCTGGCATCCAGGAGCCAGGCTCTCCAGAGCATTCGGGCTGCACGTCTCCTACAACAGCAGCAGCAGAACCAGCAGCAGATGGTCCAGATGAGTTCTGTTCAGGGCCAGGGAGGCTCAGTGGGTCCCCAAACTGACATGGGCTTACCCTATGGCAACCAGGGGTCCAGCCAGGGTTCCCTGTACGGGCTCAACCCCTCCATGAGCCAAATGATCCACCAGCAGCAGCACCAGAGCCAAAGTGTCCAAGCCTCCATGGGTCTTCCACCTCAGCACAACCCTGCCGGAGGGCCGCCCCGGCAAGCAGGTGCAGGTCCTGGGGTCGGAGGTATGCCCGGAGGCCCCGGAGGTGGTGGAGCTGGAGGGTATGGAGGACAGGGGATGTTAATGAACTCCATGACCCAGCAACCCCTCAAAGGCCCTCCCAACGCCAAAGCCCAAGCACAGAGACTGCAAAGCATGCTGGGAGCAGGAGGAGGAGGCGGAGGAATGGCGGCGGGTGGCTGGCCTCAGCAGCAAGGACAGAGTCTGCAGGCCATGGGGGGAGGAGTCGGAAGGACTACAGGAGGAGGGGGAGGAGAAATGGTGGGGTTCAGCTCCGCCCAGGGTTATGGGATGCAGCCCGGTCAACCCCCCCGCATGGCCAAGCAACACTTTCAGGGCCCAGGCCAGGGGATGAGCCAGGGAATGGACCCTAGAGTGGGCAACCCAGCCGCTGGTATGGGTGGCCCAATGATGGGCCCTCACATGGGCGGTCAGCCAAGGACCAACCAGCCCCGGCCCATGGTCATGAACCAGGGGATGAACCAGGGGGTGATGGGCCAGGGGATGACTGGGATGGCAGGTTTCGGGCCAGGTCCTGGGGGGCCTGGGATAGGGGCAGGGGGAGGAGGAAGTGGACCCTATGGACCAGGGGGAGTCGGGGTTGGAGGTCAGCCACCGGGCTACCAGAGGACAGCCAATCAGGACATGTCATCCTATGGTTATGGGGGCGGGCCCTCAGGGGGAGGAGCTTTCGGATTGGCCGATGGCTCAGGGGCAGAGCTGGACTCAAGCGATGGTTGGATGGAGGAGTTTTTCCCGAGCCAATAGCCACCGGGGAAACTGGAGAAGAGTTTTTACTGGATGAACTCAACATAAAAGCAGGACAAAATTTAAAACCTGAGAAAGTAAAACAAAAAGGATGACATTATGTGGACTGGCATGTTTTTGTTTTGTAAAACATGAGCAAGATTATAAATGAGTTCTTGTGTTATGTTTTGTGTGTGCAAGTGTATGCGTGTGAGTACGTGAGATGAAGAGCGCGATAATTATGTCTTGTGCATATTAATGAAAAACCAATATAGAGATTAAGAGGTGTGTTTCATTAGTTTCCCTTTTTTTCTCCACGGTTGAATTTTTCTCATGTTCCAGTGTTTGAAAGTGAGCCCCGTTTACACAGCAGCGCTTTGAGCCCAAGCTTCAGCTGGGGCTGATTGAACACCGCAGACTGATGAAGGGGAAGGAAGACTTGTTCTCAAGACAGCAATTTATTTGTGTTTGTGTGTTTGTGCCACCCAGCTCAGTGCTTCACATCTCTCAACTATGTGTGGAGCTGAAGGGAGTAGAAAGCACTCTCAGCGCTCCCATTTCCTCTCTTAGATTTGTCCCCCCCCCCCCCCCCCGTACACACACACATGCACACACACAAATCTGTCTCCCTCCCGCTCTCTCACTTTGTTCCTCTCACTTGATCTCTCTCCCTCTCTCCTCCCGTCTTTCCCACCCCCTCTCAAGAGAATCGTTCCTCGCTCTCAACACTCCTCTCTCTGTTTAAATTGTGAACATCACAACAGAACAAATGATGTTCTTCTATTGTGCCACACAAGCACACTCTGCCCTCTAGTGCTTTTGCTAAGTAATCGACCTGGGTGGCGTTTTTTTGAGGGGGGGTGGTTCATTTCCTGTGCATGGCTGTGGATGACGGGTATGCATGTAGAGAAAGACAAAGAGAGTGAAAAGCAGAGAAAGAGGGACAGAATAGGCAGCTAAAGCAAGCGCTATAACTCAAAAGCTAATGCACACACGCACACACCTATACAAACCAACAAACAGACAAACAAACATCAGCCCGGGAGGATGAGTGGAATATGTGAGAGGCAGCTAACGGAGCTAATATTGCAGTACATTTTCTGCCTGTGTGACACAAACCACATCACATACATCAGGCTGACACAAAGCAAAACGATCGCTGGGCACTGAATGTATTCAAGCACCACAAGTGACTTCTTTTTAAGGAAAAAAAAAAAGCTCATTGGAAGCCCACCCACATGGTTTTGTTTGTTGCTGTGTTTTATCTCTAACAATGATGCTGGTTGTGTCTTTGTCGATTAAAAGGAAAGGAAAAAAAAGTTCAAATTAGCCTTCTTTTAGTTTGTGTTGTCTTTTGAAAATCTGTTTGTCCTCCCGTCGCAGCACAGCCTCCCTTCCCATTGTGACACAGCTAGTTGTCAATCACCGTGGCCCTGCTTTACATTGTGGCTTTTCTTGTACCGCAGCTATAAAACGCCCTCGCTCCGAACTAGAACGTAACTGTGCTATACTGTAACACTACTGTGAAGAAATACGAGTTGTCCCCTTCCAGCGCTTTACTAGGAAAATGAACCACTGCTAAGCCTTGAGTTTATTTCATAGACAGTAGAGAAACTTCAGACGGCTGGCTTAAAGGGTGACACCAGTTAGCGCCAGTTAGCATCAAAACAATCAGTGCTTCCACTGAAGTCAGTGTCTCCCCTTCTCTGAGCTTACTAGCATACTGTAGGCTTTCCTCCAGGGCCTTATGGCTTTAATCCATCATCAACAAGCTGTCCACTCTTTTGCCCTAATGGTTGAGTAATAAATATGTGTCAAATAGGTTTTAATACAGTAGTTGTTGGTAACACCTTACTTCTCTAACTGTTTTGTAATCTTGGTTAAAAGATGAATGAAAGCGTGTTTGTATGTGCATTACTTTGTATTTAGCTCATCAGAGTGAAAGGTTGGAGGATGACGCTGTAATCAACAAACCAAAAAGCCTTCTTCTCTGTAAACTTAACTCCTTGCCATCAATGCATTTGTTCTCATGGTTGTTGATGTTGTATAATCCAACCCTTTAAAACAAACTTTAACCACCCATCATCCTGTAAGTGTTGCTGCATTTGGTAGCACCCACGAATGAGGTTCTGTACTTTGATTTTGTCATGTTTGGGGGGGGGGGGGGTAGAAGTCCTTTCGCCTCACTGTGTGGAGTCTGAAGGTCGACGGCAGACAGGTGTTTAGGGTTGTAGCGTCCCCCGGTTTTATCCAGGGGAGATGGTCAAATAAATGAAAAACCCTCTCTGACTGTTTGAGCCTTCCTTGTGCAGGAAACGCAGTGGAGCAGTCACCGCTTCAATGGCTCCACTGCTCATGCTTCCAAAACTTTAATATCGCTCCAGCACTCCAGGCAGGCTCAAATCACAGCTCAGAGTGCTTGACCAGTGAAATGGAGGCAGTGTGTAGGAAAACACCTGACAACTACCACTCCAAACTGGAGACGGGAAGGTAAAGAAACACTTCTGGGTCAGTGTTAAGGTCACAGCCTTTGTGACCTTTTAGTCTTCTTCAAGATAAGGGTTCATGATTTGGTTTGAAATCCCTTCTGGAAGAGAAAGGAAGCTTCCTCCAAATATCATTATGTACCGGGACCAAGTCTGTAGACAACATTTTAACAAAAATGGTTGTTGTTGATGTTCTTTGTTTTATTTTATTTGTTTTTTTTTACTGGTGCTGACATATATGTGATTATGAGAAAAAGTATATAAAAGATAATGGCTATTTGTAAATATGTTTTTACAGGTTTAAATACATCAGATAATACAGTCTCTACTCTGTAAAGAATTTACTGTTTGTTGGAAAATAGAGAAGTATTTTTATTTTGAAGTTTTTTGGTTTCACGTTTAACCCATCTGAGCTATGCCATTGCACTTCAGACAATGTCTTACTACTAATTTGTATTGTAAACCTCCTCTCTTTTTTGGAATTTTTTTCATTTGTTTTTTTTCTAGTTTGAGATTTGACTCTGTTCTTAAGCAGTGCTTATTTCTTTTTATCCTGTACAGAATTCTGAAATGTTAACAAAAGAGAATTACAAAAGACTTTTTTTTTTTTTGTTTGTTTTTCAAAAAGATACAATAAAGAGAGAATGTTCTCGCTGATCATATTAAATGAAAGCTTGCTGTTTATTGGGTTTATTTGTCTTTAGCGCAAAACTGACAAAGTAGTAGAAGGTTAACAGATGCTAGCTAGCTGAGATACAATCACTCTGAAGGTATTAGATTGGTTAACATATTAAGAACAATTTAAATCATTTAATCTACAACATGTCAAGGATGACACAATAAAACCAAGTTATAAATATTTCTATGGTGAAGAAAATACAGCAGCACTTGAATATGAAGATAACGTCATGAAGTAGGCTGTCTACCAAGTATGACTAGCTTGCTTACTTTGTCAGCCTGCTGACTAAAACAATTAAGCTACTGTTATGTTGAGTTTATACAGCGTAACTCCAGCAGTATGAATATGAGTCAAACCTTCATGTAAAAGCATAATTATGACGAAAGAGGCACTTTTAAGATTTACCGTAGTTTCGGTTTTGGGCACATTAATTTTGAATGGGAGTTCTAGGGGCAGGATAGGCTAGCATCAAAATCGCATTGAAAACATTGTTTGTGTACACAGAGTTTATGAAAAATAAGGTTTTTGAACAACTCATGTTAGCTGCTGCAACTCCTGTCATGGCAGGCAAAAAGTGTCGATCCCCGAGTGCAACCTGACAGGCACGCTTGAGGAGCGGTTCACCATTACTCTCCTGCCTGTCAGGTCGCACTCGGGGATCGACACTTTTTGCCTGCCATGACGGCTACGCGTAGGAGATGCAGCAGCTAACGTGAGTAGTTCAAAAACCTTATTTTTCATGAACTCTGTGTACACAAACAATGTTTTCAATGCTCGTGTTCATGAGTAGAGACCCTGGTGATGCTACGAGAAAAGTTTCATGTTGTGTCGAGCCTTCTTAAGTGTTCTAAAAATAGCGATTTTGATGCTAGCGTATCCTGCCCCTAGCACTCCCGTTCAAAATTAACGTGCCCAAAACCGAAACTATGTTTTCAATCTTAAAAGTGCCTCTTTCGTCATTATTATGCTTTTACACGAAGGTTTGACTCATATTCAATCCCAAATAAAGCCTCGATTGCTTTTTGGCAAGAGTTTCGCTTTAAGTCCAAACATCAACTTCCGGAACTGACAAAAAAGCCAATTTGGACGTCAGTGTTGCCAACATTTTCCAATTAAAGTCGATAACACTAGCTCCAAATGTTGCCAAATGATGACATGCCTCAATTTGCATAATGATTACATCACTGCACTGTCAATTGCATAAAGCTTAGTGGTTGTGTGACTTGCAGTGAGGAATGTACTACTGGTCGGTGTCTGCCTGCCTCAAGCACCACACGTACACCCAAAACCCAACACATGTCAACTCCTTCATCAATGCTTACTCTGAACAGCATACATAGGAATGAATGACAGTGGCTTGATTTTTTTCTGAAATAAGTCATGTGTAGCTCTTTCGCAATTAAAGTTGGGTATCACAAAGATGGCGACAGCGGGAGCGACCATGCTGAGCTTCTCAATGGTTCTTCAGAGAGCAATGGACGACGTCACAGAGACTATGTCCGTGTTCTTCCGATCTGTGGTCAAGTCGCCGGTGTTCTTACTTAAGTTAGCTAGCTGCACATAACCTCACCAGTGTCCTGTGATATTACACAAACATTCCCACAAAAACCTGAACCAGTCGCTGCTCTGGACATGCTTGGACATGCCCATATTATTAACGTAGGCGTAGATACAGAAAATGTGGAGATGGAAAGGAAATGTGGGGGGAAAGTTTTAAGTTCTCATTCATTTTAAGAATGGGCAAGAGTGGGCACTGTCACTGTCTGCGCTCAATAAACAGCGACGCTGCGTCTGCGAACACACAACAACATCAATACTCACCCGTTTAGCTGACAACCAGTAATCTCATTTCGTTTCAGGGTCGCAAGACTGACTGAGACAAATGTACACACATTCATGTAGCGCCTAGAAACCAGACTGACTAACTGCTGCAGTAATGTTTTGTCTAACAGACCTGATTTGCATAATTAGACTTGCATATGCTAAAGAGCAGAGCCTTAATTCTGTCTGGCAGTAACAGTGACGATGAATCATGGGCTCCCTGTTGGTGTCAGCACACAGACAGACAGACAGACCACATGCAGGGCCGGGACCTTTCTGTGATAATTCCTCTTTTTCTTCGATCGACTTCTTTCAAACTCACTCCTCCTCATCGTCTGTAAGCCATGCCCCCTTTCTTCATCACTCCTCTTCGACCACCTTCCTCTACCTCTTCTGCTTGTATTCCAGCTACATCTTTCCTTTTCCACTCTCCCTGGCTGCCGCGTTTCTCTCCGACTCTCTACCCCCCACTAACCAGCACCACACACACACACACTCATCCACCACACTCCTGCTTCCCAGCTGACAGTGATAAATGGAGACTAACAGAGATGACAACATCATTACTCATGTTCAGTAGCGACACCACCTAGGACAGAGAAAAACGAGAGGAAGAGGGAGGATGAAGGACAGGACAGGAGGAAGATGGGGAGTGAACAGGGTGGGCGGGGGCTGCAGTTGGAGGTGTTTGCTACCATCCACCCCCAAGCACGCACCTGAACATCTCCCCAGAGCACGATGTTGAGGTGTTCATTACTGGTGTGAAAAAGTAGAGCAACTGTTGATAGTACGGCCAGTCCGGATTTAAACTCATCGGTTTCCTACGCAAATCCAATCAGACCAGAGTCGCCGCAGGGCTGTGAGACACAACAATTTCTCTTTATCACTGAATCTGCCGCTTCATTTCATTAATCACTTATTGTAGAACATGTCAAAAATAATGATAAATGCTTATCGCACATGTCCAGGTTTTCAAGGAATATTTCTTCCAACACACAAAAACACATAAATTACATTTTATTAGATTTATTTATGAATTATATGTGAATTTACTTATCATATATTAATTAATTATCATATATTTATGATGAAAATTTGACTCCACTTCACCTTTGGGAGACTACAAGTAGCATATGTTCTGTATTTTCTACTTGATGAATCACTAAAATGATTCAGTCTGATAATTAGAATTCGTTGTATGTCGAGCAAGAGCAGCAAGGTGAATATTAAAGGTCTGGCGTGTAGGATTTATTGGCACAACTGCAACACAGTTTTAAGCAGCTTTGCACAGCCGTCGAAGAACAGTGGACCACCCAAACGCCATTGCAGGCCAAGCTCATGCCGTCATGGCAATGGTGCTCCCTGATGGCGGTGGACCCGTCAGCAGTTCAGTGCACCCTGCCACACCTCGACACTCGCTGTGGAATGGCTCTAGAACCTGGCCTCCAAATTCCTCAGATCCAAATCCAATCGAGAATCCATTATTGTGGATTATCCTAGTATACTGCTCAGCAGTTACTACAATATCAGCTTACTGAATGGTTCAACACTAATAGGACATGACACAATACATGTAATCAGTGGCAAGCACAGACTTTTTGAAGGGCAGGGGCGAAAAGAAGGGCACTTTAGCACATGTTTTGACTCCCAAGAGGGCACTTTAGCATGCGTTTTGGCTCCCAAGAGGACACTTTAGCGCGTGTTTTGGCTCCCAAGAGGGCAGTTTATCATGTTTTAACCAGCCAGGGGGCAGTTTAGTGAGTTTTGCCAACCAAGAGGGGCACTTTGGCACACGTTTTGGCTCCCAAGAAGGCACTTTAGCGCACGTTTTGGCTCCCAGGAGGGCACTTTAGCGTGCATTTTTCAACAATTGGGCCACGAGGGGGGCAACTGCCCCCCCCCCCCCCCTTGTGCACATCACTGCATGTAATGTGTATTTAGTATTCATGCTTCCTGGTTTTGCTTCCTTTACTCTCTCACTTCCAATATGAACACATTTATACTCAAAAACCTTTTTAGCGGCTATAATGTATGGATTTGGGGCACACTGTTAATCTAGAGCGTGTCAAAACATGCTAGCATTTGATAATAAGCACAAAGTACAGCTGACGCTCATGGAAATGTCATGGCTTTTGTTGGTATTTTGGTCATAATCAGCACCTGGTGTATTGAAATGTTTACCTGATGGTGCCAGGATAAGGGATCACCACAGCGACGACACCTCATCGTGAACCAAATATCAACGCAATCCATCCAGTAGTTTTCATACGTGGAGCTAGAGGATCACCAAAGTCCTCATCCTCTAACATGAATGTCAGTAGCATATTTCTCAGTGATCCATCCAATAATCACTGAAATGTTTTAGTCTGGACCGAGGAGCTGAACCAACCAGCCGACGTTCACCAGGGTGGCTACAAGGCTACAAGATAAATCACAAATTTGCAGTTCAAAACTGATGCTGGGGGCTGACATCTGCAGCCAAAACGCATAACTTCACTCTTTCCCTCATTGCACAGGGGAAGGTGGTAGCTAGAAAGCTTTGTGAACACATACACACACACACACACACACAACTGTCTTTCTTGCTCCTCAGCGCTCAGGAGATTGTCAGCAGCGCCGACATGGAGCCAGCCACAAGTCCAAGTTAATGACAGCCAGTTTCCTTCCCGTAGCCAAACACTTACTTACGCGCACGCACACACACCAGCAGCCTTGCACACACTCCAGAGGAACCGTTATGGGCTCTAATCAGAGCGACAAATGGTGTGTCACAAAGAGTGGGAGATGAGTTAGAAGAATCATTCACTCTCTCTCCCTCTCAGAGAGCAATAATGTGAAGAAATGTGGCTGCAGAAATGCGGAGGGGAAAGACATATGGAGGGGGAGAGAGAGAGAGAGAACAGGGGATGGGATAGTGTGGAGTGAGAGGGGGAGCAGTGTGTGGGTGTGCGTGTGTGTGTGTGTGTGTGTGCGTGCGGTGTCAAGTTGATGAATGTGGTAGCAGGAGCCATTGTGGTGGTGGAGGAGTAGGAGGCCACCAGATAACAGCAGAGCAAGGCCTAAGCTGTCTTGCACCATGAATAAAACACCATGAAAATCTCTCTCTCTTTCCCTCTCTCTCTCTCTCACTCACACACACAGATTTCTAATTACCTTCAGATGACTCTATCATTCTGTTTCACTGAGTTATTTAAATGGAAAATATCAGGCTGTGGGATAAGTGCTCTGTGTTCAGCCCCAGCCTGTTTAAGAAAACCTGCATATGTATGTTAAAACACACACACACACACACACACACACACACATGCTTAGTGAAGTGTCCTAAAGTAGTGTGCAAAGTTTGCTTGTTGGCAAATTACAAGCAACAAATTGTTTGGCTGTGAGCAGCGACGAGGTTTCGCTGCTTTTCTGTCTACATGGCGCCCTCTGGTGGATGCTGACAGGAGCTGGCGCTTCCTCCTGCTCACTCCACTGCTACATTCTTTATTTATTGATGGCATTTAGCAATCACTTTTGTCCAAAGTGACTTACAGTAATTACATTCATACACTGATGGCGGTGGCGGCCATGCGAGGTGCCGAACAGCACATCAGGATCAATCTGGGGTTCGGTATCTTGCCCAAGGACACTTCAATAGCAAGCCATGGGTATCGAACCAGTAACCTTCCGACAATAAGACCCTGAGCCACAGACGCCACACCTGACACCTTATAGTCTAGCAGCAGTGTTTAGTGTGGAGCGATGAAGCTGTTAATAAAAATGTCAGACCACACTGCAACATGAAGTCTTTAGATGTCATATTGTACAGTGTACACTGTGTAGTTTATCAGTACTATAGCACATTTTTTAAAAAAAAAACTGATTCTTCCCAATGATGATCGACTGACAAACTTGTGTCTCCTTCCTAATGTGTGGTAAACCATTTGACTGGTTTACTCCTCACAATGAGTGCTTCACAGCCTGAACACAGTTGGATAATCCCTGTATCCCTGGACGAGATCACCAAAATCTGAGTAATTACACCATATTCACACTGCGCCCATTTACCTCTGATGTCACACCCAAAGATGAAAGCTCAAATGCTGGGAAAATGTTATGCTGCTGGTCCATGTTTTAAGCTGTTTAAACTCAGGGAATTGGAAATACTCTTAGCCTTTTGCAACTTCCCGAATGATCGGCAATTCAAGGGATGGTGAATAGTCAAAATCTGGAGTGTCTTCTTGGTTGCAGATCAGTCAGGAAGCAGTGGAATGACAATGATATGACATTAGAGCTCTCCACCGCGAGCATGACGTCAGGAGTAAATGTCTGTGTGAAAATGGTCGCTGACCCTGATGCTGTTATAGTGATGTCATCAGGGTTATTTCCGCATGGCCTGGAGACTAGGTGCTCTGACACACCAGGCCCTGAGCATGTGTGGTCTAAATTGCACCACTGGCACTCGTCATTCGCTGCCGGTGGCTTTTGGTCACCAACAAGCGAGTGCCATCTTGTCCCATTATATTCAAAAGAAGGCAAACATCTCTCCAGCTGATTTTAGGGTGAACTGTCCCTTTAACAGGGTGGTCTGATCCTCAGAGTGCTGAAACTCGCAGAAACACACTCAATACATTTTGAGCTATCTTGTATACAAATGAGTTGTCAGCCACTGAGTAGACGTTGAGCTGACTGCTGTGCAGATGTCGTGGCAGTCCTTACGGTAGTTTTGGAGGTATTTTGTGAACAAGAGGTCGTCGATCACAGCATTTTTCACTGCAGCACTGTGTAATTCTTCGTTCTTTAAGACAATCTCTGATTCCTCAGAGTAATCCGGCCTTTTCTTTACAAGTAGGACCATGTGATAAAGGAGCTGTCAGACCCTATTCGGTCTTCATTTGGCCTCCGTTTGATTTGTGCACTCTTTTTGCAGGTGTAGGTCATCATTTGAGAATTAATCGTTATTGTCATTAAAATTAGCAGGGGCTCGTGTCATCATACACCCAACATGGCCGACTGTATGTGGACACCTGTGCATTACACCTAAAAGCCAATACGGAGCTTGTGATTGAGAAACCATCTACAAGGTCTGTCTGCAGGACAGCTGAGTTCTTTCACACCAAAAGGAGAAAAGCATTTCTTAAAGGACCGGACTCTGACATGTTGAAACAGGAGAGGGCCTCGCCCCAACGATTGCAGCATTTTTGGTAGAACAGTGGTTTCTCAAATGTAACTGTGTACTGTAGCATTACGATTTAAGAAGGAAGATTTTAAACTAAACACAGCCCTGGATATACCCAAGAAAGGGGAAAGGTGGAAGATTTTTTGGCACGGTGATTCAGAGGCGTTACAATTAGGACACTTTTAATCCGATAATCCAAATGATTGAAATGTTATTCTCAACCTTCATGCTGTCAAAGATATTCAAGTAGATATCACTGTGGCAAAAGCTGCAACTTTTTTTTCTATTCCTTTATCATACTGATGTGTTAATTTATGTACTTGATGTCTAAAATACCTAATATGCTTAGATTAAGATTAAAAGAGACCATCATGTCTAATCTGTTTCTCCAAAACAAGTACTTTAATACTTCCTCTCCCGTTTTATAATATGATATTAAAAATATATATCTATTTTCACAAAGGCATAGACAGGCAGACAACATTTACATCAACAAGTTCACACTATTCACTACATGTACAGAAAGGGATGGGCGAGGGCTGGAGGGTTTGTTTTGGGGTGTAAGCAGGGGATGGTCTTGGAGGACGGGTAGGGGAAAGGAGAGGGGGTTTCACGTCAAGCCACTGATTCACACGAAAGTCAAAGTGTGTGCGTCATATGACTTTGATTTGGTAAACATGGACAAGTTCGCAGGCAGCAGAGTGGAATGTTTCATACAAAAGGAGAGCATACCTCTGGACAAATGAAAGAAGGCTCAAAGCAACAAAGTTATAGCTGCCAAAGGCATGTGTGGACCGACGGGCTTATGATATGAATGTGTTACTTAGATGTGTTCTTATGGCTTGTGTATGAAAGATTTAGTCTAATTCTTTCAGCAACAACCTCGGCGGTGTCAAAAGAAAAATTAAAAACATGATTCAAAGCGGTACTTGCAATCCGTCTCCGCTGAAAATGATGATACGGGTATAAAAAAGCACAATAAGAAGGCTTTAAACTTGCTGTTTGCAGTCAACAGAAGAAAAGCACATTTGCGCATAAGGATGAAACACAAGCCAAGGCTGGGAGGGACATCAGTTAAGCAGGTATTTAGTCAGAAAACACATTTTCTCTCCATCCAATAGCTGTTGAGATATTTCAGCATAGTGGTAGACCGACTGACGAGCCAGCATTCCCATCTTTAGAGCCAGGCTGTTACCACGGGCTGACTTCCAAAGTAAAAGCTGTAAATCTGCAGTTATTACTGTAGTTCCCTGTATAACTGTAAGGTCATTTAGTTTTCAACGTGAGAGATCAAAGTTAAAGCCTGGATTTTGCCTTTGTGCGTCAGAGATATGCAAGAAACGAAAACAGATGTGATCAGTTCAGCTGATCTGTATTACAATAATTTTATCATATCAATGATTTACAATAGATATAAGGTGGGATGGGTGGGGGAGGGTTTGTGTCGAGGCGTGGGTAAGTTTAGAGTGGTGATTTGGCGGTTAGGTTAGGAGCGGGTGGGGGTAGAGGGCAGTGGCAGACTCAAGATGTTGTTCAGATCCAGTATTTATGGGCTACATAACACAAAGATTATCTAGATAAACTGTGATTGAAAAGGTGTTGAAGCTAATTCAAATCTCTGCAAGGTGATCAAATAATCTAGAACCATACAATGTGTTTTGTGAAATAGTCAACTGAAAGGTGGAAAGTACACATGATATCTGTAAATTGGTTGTACCCATTTTTATCTGAGCCTATTGTTACTTAGCTTGATGATGTAGCCCATGTGCTCGGGTCTAAATCTCGGTATGAGACGGGCAAATTTGAGATTTTGTGACCTCACAAATGGTTTGGTCGCGGGGGACAGTTCTAGTCCAGCATGCAATTTAGGCTATACAAGTAGGAGCCACAAGTTTTCTTAATTAATTGACTTCCTGCGCAAAGCGTCATTCTGCCCGTACTGCTCAGTTAATGAAAATTATTCATAGGCATTTTACAAATTTAAAGAGCATTTTTTAATTTTGCTTTTAAAAAGTTGCAAAGGCTAAATATTATTATATATAAACATATTTTAAAAGACTGTTAAATGTATTTCTTTACATCTGAAGGCCCAAATGGAACATTATAAGGAGCAAACTTTCTCCCATGCAGTCTTACTTTGTGCAGCACTACAGTCTGTATATCATCATCTCTATAATGTCTGTGGCAGCACTGAGTTTAACTTTTCAAGCTAAGATAATATATGGGCAGTATTCCGGGTGGTTTGCTGTTTCCAATTAAGAAGAGGGACATAATACGCAGAATACACACATGTTTTAATACATATATGTGTATATCACCATGCCTGGAGGCGACCATTGCATTGTTTTTGTCTACCAGCCACTGTTGTTCAAAAGCCAGCGGCCGCCATTTTGAAAGGTGTCGGAGCTTCCGTCACCACGTGAGGAGGAAGCGAGCGAGGAGAGGAGACGGAGCAATCGAGCGGAGCGGCTGAAGCAGGCGAGCCAGGGCCATCACTCCGCTCTACTCGTCTTGACTACCTGGGCTAACTTTAGCTACATGTGCTGAGGTCGAGGGGGAAGCTGATCTCAACTGCAACAATGCCGACAGTTACTTTACCGCCGAAAGAGAATGCTCTCTTCAAGAGGATTTTGGTGAGTTAATTGTTAAAGACAAGTGTAACGATAGCAGTCGTTAATACGGACAGCTGACGATTTTAAAGATCCATCGCAGCGGCACTCTGTGTGCCAGTGTAGCTCTCCGGTAGTTAGCGTTAGCTTCGGTTTGTTAGCAAGATGGCATCATTGAATGGGTCAGCTAGTCCGGCCCTGACGTGCGCTGTCACTGTAGCGTGAGGCCAAAATGGTTGTTCGTGACTTTGTTGTCATTCTGACAGACTTGTTTGTGTGCATTAAAACACCACACTCTTAAAAAACACTCTGGTGAAAGTTTGCATAGCCAGACAGGGCTAGTTGGTAGCGAAAGGCCTCACCGCTTGTCAAATAACAGCTACAACAACCAGTAGCTTAACTGTAACGTTAGCTAGTGTCCACGATGTCTCACTCGCTAGTCACAGCAACGGTCATGTGTGCGGTTAAGTTGGCTTCTCAGGCTTCTTCTATTAATGTTTTGGCATGTTTTTTGTTGTTAGCTATGTGCATAGCATCTTACCTAACCAGAATATAACTATACGATTGAGTTGTGTTAGACGTGGGCCATGCTAAACTGCTATGTGAGCACAGCCCACTGGCTGGCCACTTGACGTTAGCTAATCAGCTAACGCTAGTCAGCTCGCGTTAGATATCATGCTTTAGCAGACTTTAGATGATTGTCAGTCTTAATCTGTCTGTGTGGGACCTCGGCATGTACACATTACCATCATCTGTCTAGGTTAGATTAGGTCAAACTGGTAATGCCTTTGTGAAAACGAAAGGATGTTAGGGTAGCACCGGTGTGACTGTGTCAGCAAATCTGTAGCTGCTTCGGGCCTGCTGTGCTCTGGCAGCTAGCTGCCCACCCATATCCATCCCTCCATCCCTCCATCCCTCCATCTCTCTCTTCCATGTTTTAGTCCTTGTGTCGCCTCGCTGTTTGTTTGTTTTCTGCACGCAGATTTATGTAGGTCAGGAGACTGGTTGAACAGGTGTGAATGAAGGCTAAATTTACATTAACAGGATGTGACAGCAACTGAACTGTCTGTAAACTCTGTGTAGTTTGCTGCATGTTTAACAAGTTCTCTGCCATGCTCAGCGGTTGTCAGCATGTGTTGTTAAACATCTCTGCATGCACACCCAGCTTCATCCTCTCCAGCAACAGTGTGGAGTACGTGGGAATACGTGGTACTACTTTAACATCACTATCAGCTTCAGATAAACACCATTGTTTAGAAAGGCAGGGGCTCTGCTGGGAGTTAGTGGATGTTTATCAGCACATTGGCAGACGGCTGGCATTCAGTCGCTCTACCTCTGGCAGGAAAAACGGGACTGTGACCTGCACCTGATCTTGAAAACTTGGAGCCTGTATTTGCTGCATATCTCAGAGGGCATATTGTTTTTCCTTGAAATGTTAGTGGACTGCACTGTCAGAATGGAAAGATTTTCTGATCTCACACTTGATAATTGTGGAATTTACCAACTTAAAAAAAAAAAAAAGGATTACGTTGTTATGGTGATGTTTATGTGGAAATCGGTGTGATATTTTAAAAAAATTAATGCAGTTAAATCACTTGCAGTTAAGGTCACTGAAATTATTATTTTTTTTTTTGTCAGACATAATGTGAAGGCGTTTATCAGAAAAATCTTCCCCACCATTCTAACTATACCTAATACACATTTTTTAACTGGAGCACATCACCGCTACTTTTTTAAGTTTGGTACAGCATGTTCAAAAGGCTTCCACTGGTCTTGATTTCTGCAGGTTCATCTACAACAGGCATATGGTTCAATATGTGTTTATCAGAGTTCAATGTTAAACTTGTCTGAAGTGAAGTGACCTTTAGGTCTCATTCCTAGTTCACAAGAAGCCTGAAGGCATTTTGTCTTGTTGAATTTGTTGTTGTGTGAACTAGGAAACCCAGAATAAAATTACTGTCATTAACCTTTCTGCACAGGGGATGTGATATGAGATTTGACATGGTTTTCTCTGGTTGTAGTTAGGAGCGGACCACACCCCTCTTTATTTTTGCTTTCCCAGGCTGAGTGCCCAAATGCATTATTAGAAATTGGCAGGTTTCCAACTTGTGCATGGCATTGGAGTTGGATGAGGGTCTATTTTGTTCTTACGGGGTAAGCAGAAACACCTTTCCTTGCTGTTGGCCTACTGTAGAGTTAGACCAAGTGCCATTAATCTCACTAAAATTGCAGTTTTCATCAATAATGTATTGCAGTATTGTCCTTGCAAGAATAATTCTCTGCTGTATTTGAATTTTCAGGCCAGTAAATTACAGCCAGGTGTGCCTGTTTTTTCACAAAGTTGCCCCAACAAATAATAAAACAGTTACAGACAGTGGAGTAAAGAAAACATACACCTCTAAAATTCACTTCATATTGAAACAGAAAACTATTGCACCTGTAATAAATTCTCACAATTTTAAAATCTCTGCACAAACGAGAAAAAATGCTTTGTGTGGAGTCTTGGCATGTGATAAGTCTTCAGAGTAATGGATGTAATTCTTTAAACTGAACTTTCAGGTGTTTCATTGAATTTTATTCATACCTGTAGCAGCATGCCTCTACCAAAGGGGAGCCAGCATGTTGCAGGACAAGTTCAGTGAAAGTGAAAGTGAGTCTTATATGAAGGGATTCATCCAGGACTGTCTACATGTTTTATGGATAACATTTGAAGTTGGAGCTTCATAGGTGCCAGGACCTTTTGGCCGACACACAACTATTGTTGAGTTGATTGCAAACAGTCAATTTTCTGAAAGCTTCTGAATGTCCTTTCCGAGCTGAAACCCAACTCCAATTTAATTGAACAAACTTCTAAGGTAATAAAGTGGATTTAAAGTAATGTAGTAAGTGACAAGATGTTCTACTACATCTTGTCACTTACTACATTACTATAAACCTACTTATATATATCTTGCTCCCTTGTTATGTTCAGTTGCCACTCAGTTGCCATTCACTAATGCAAACGCTTGTGAGTTGTAACCACTAGCATCTTCCTCGCTACGACCTTCCCCTCCACATGATGAGAGTGTGGCTTTGAACTGTTTTCTCTAAATCTAACGTTTGTACTCCTCGCAGTGATCCCTGCAGCTCAGAGCCACCGCTCTGACAGATTCTCTGTGTAACTCAGGGGGCCGAGTTATTTTGGGTGAGGAAGAGAACATGCTGAATAAGCACAGCTGGTGGTGTTAATGTTGCTAAATTTACATTAAATGTACAGTTTGTGTGTGTGCTAGCTTCTGTACTTGCATAATGCATGTGTGACATTTTGAACTGAAACTTGTCACAGGTATCGTTGACAGGAATGTCTGTTGATGCCTTGTCAAATTGTGTTAAAAGTAGATTTTACCACAGAAACATATTCATCTGCCTAATTTAAAATGTTTTGCATGTGACCATTGACTACATACTGCTGGTATCAAATATGTTATGTGGTCCTTTTGTGACGATAAATTTGAATTCCTTTTTTCAATCGCGAATATCGGTCATTCTCTCTTGTGCCACCCAATTTCTGTTGAGGGTTATTCTGGTGAGGACTCAACAGATGAACAATGCCATGTATGTATTGTATGGATAGCTTCTGTGTCGCCCAACATTTGCAAGGAAAACTTGTGTTTTTTAACTTAATCACACACTTTTAAGGGTACCTTTTGTAAGAAGTTGATTTTTTTTTATATAATGGAATGATGGACAATTTCCAGCAAAAAATGTTTTTCATACATTGTTTTATCTCAGTTCAATCCTGATTATTGCACTCAGTAGAATGCTTCACCCTCTGCAAACGATTTAAGTCATTCTGTTGACCCGTGTTACATGACATCTTTTCTCTATGGAGTGTAGTGAAGAAGAAACATACTGTAACTTAGTCTAGTTGAACTTGAGGGCAACTTCTGAGCTTTTGTGCGTTTGTGCACAAAGCAAGAGCGCAGTTTTATGTTTAGTAATGGGACAAAGAGTTATTGTTGAAGACCCAATGCAAAGCTGAGGCCTTATGCCTGGCTACCATTATGTTATGGAATGAATGAAAAGCAGCAATGGAGTAGTCAGCCAGACCAAACAGAGCCAGTTCAAGTTAATCTCCTAATGTATGTCCTCTTACTCTCCATTAGCCCCTTAACCCCCATGAGCAGATGGTGTTTTTCTTTCCTTTTGTTTTTTACACATGTGTAACTGTTTGCACAATTTAGTGTCACATTGTCTTTTATACAGTTCAGTTAGAGTACAATATGTAGATACGGCAGTGTCATCCGCCAACTGACATGTCATGAGCCTTTTTTGCCTGTCCTCTGGCCCCAAGTGTCTTCACATGGTGCGATCCTCCATCCAGTTCAACAGTGAATTACTTGTAATTTCATTACTGACCTTGGCACCCATATGTGAAGTTGACGTCATCTTTTTTTCTCTTTTTTTTTTCACCACTAGTGAAGTTGGCTGTTGGACAACGAAATGCCATCTGCTGGCTTGACTCTTCCTATCTCTCTCTCTCTCTCTCTCTCACACTCACACTCACACACACACACACCACTATCCCCTCTGACACTCAGTGATCAGCTTAAAAAGAGAAGTAGTGTTGTTTGTGCGACTGCATACCTAACTATAACGTTGGGGCAAAAAGCTGGTTATTCCTTTTAAGGTGGTTTATTACTGTGTGCGTGTCAGTAGAAATTCTGTTTAAGCATTTAAGCTCAGCTTTGTGCAGAAGGCTGATAAATGTTAATCTGGAGTGTTCGGGGGAATAACCCGGGAGTACATTGTCCGATATTGCTTTTCTGGTGTTAATAATATCATTGCTGGTGAACTTGGGAGTGCTGACTTATCACAGCCTTATTGTGCCTGGTTGTTTAAGGTCTTTAAAGTGATTTGTACACTGCTGTAACAACATGGATTGAACATACATGTTCAAAGGAGGATGACATCCGGCTTCCAGTTTACCACTTTATAGTTATTATTACAGTTCAGGTAGTTTGAAAAAGACTATACCTTTCAAGTTTGTCTCACTGTCATATGGCTCTTGCCCTAATGTGATTTCTCTCTCCTTCCTTTGACAGCGATGTTACGAACACAAGCAGTACAGAAACGGGCTCAAGTTCTGCAAACAAATCCTGTCCAACCCCAAGTTTGCCGAGCATGGAGGTAAGCAGCAGATTTGTGGATGTAGGGACGGACAGATGAACGAAAAAATTCTCCTTTTGTCACCATGCACTGTACCTCTGACTGTCTGCTTTACCATTATCCCGCTCCAGAGACCCTGGCGATGAAGGGCTTGACCCTGAACTGTCTGGGGAAGAAGGAGGAGGCCTACGACCTGGTGAGAAGAGGCCTGCGCAATGACCTCCGGAGCCATGTCTGTATCCTTGCTAATGGCATGGCACACATCATTTAGTAAAGGAGATGTGTTCTGGGTAAAGGGTCATTTAAGACTTTCGGCTGGTGTGAGTTTTGTATAACGGGTCAATGTGTGTCTGACTTGTGGAGTTTGAGGGGCCCTAGGATGCCACATATTGTGCTGGGGAGCTCTTGTCTTTTGTGCAGTATAGTCAGCGCATCCTCTCTCCCTCCCTCCTCTCTCTCTCTCTGTCTGTGACTCCCAGGCCACAGTGAAATCCGTGCACATTTCCAGCAGATAAGTGCTATCTCAGCCTAAGCCCTAAAGTCAACATACTGTATCACTGAGCAGACAACACCCTACTATCTGTTCTAGCTTCACCAGTCACTTATCTTGAGTGTCTGTAGCAAAAACCTGTCTTGTTTATGTTGTGTGCACTTGTATAACAGCATCCATCCCTAAAAGTGTTTGAAAGGGCAACGGCTTGACATAAAAGTATCATTACTGTAAAATTAAAGATTAGATTTGTGAACAAATTAGCTAATTTTTCTTTGGATATAATGTACTCCCTGCTCTTTTCCCATCTTGTTCTCCATTTGTCTTCATCTGTCTCAGTACATTTTCTACACTGATGGATAAGACAATTCATTCAAAACCAGAGCTAAAACAATGATTTGGTTTATCAATTAGTTATCTGCCTAAAGTAAAACATTTTAGTCAAGTATCGAGGATAAACTGTCTAGCCTTGCTACTTTTCCAGATTTGAGGATTTACTAATTCTCTTGTTATATCACTGTCAGTGGAATGTTTTTGACCTTCAGCTGTTTGTCGGACAAAACAAGTAATTTGAAGACATCAGTTGGCCTCTGAACAGCTGTGATATAGAATAATCAAAATAAGAAAATCCAGAATTTTCTGACATTTTTAAATACAAGTAGTTAATAATGGTTGTCATTGATATATGCAACCATATTTAAGATAATATCCACTGTGTCTTGTCTTCAACATCTATTTAGATGACAGCCACCATCATAGGTGTGTGCTGCAAACTTCAACCCATTCTATTTTGCTGTTTTGTTTTATTAATGTTTTTCTTGTCATTTTGAAATTGGTAGCAAATTATTGCTTCTTCAAGAAGTTTCACTTAACCTGTAATAAACATTGTTAGAGAAGCATCATTAAGTAATGGATAAATTATGAACCAGTCGAAGCAGTTGTTTGCTCTAACCATGAGTAGCTAATTTGGCCACAGTAATCTCACCATCTCAGTGCATTTCTGCATGAATCGGGAATTGGTCTTTGATAAGATTGTGTGAAGGAGATTATTCCTATGTTCCTTAACTCTGCGTGCAACCCAGGCTGGCACGTATATGGCCTACTGCAGCGCTCAGACAAGAAGTATGACGAGGCCATCAAGTGTTACCGCAATGCTCTGAAGTGGGACAAGGACAACCTGCAGATCCTCCGAGACCTGTCTCTGCTGCAGATCCAGATGAGAGACCTGGAGGGCTACAGGGTGAGGACTGGCGGGGGAACTATGACTGGATAGTTTTTATCTCGTTAAATAATTATCCTAAGACACCCTTTGATTTATCATACTGGTGGGGGGGGGGGGGGGGTCAGGACACAGTGTCAGCTGTAGAACAGCACTCCCTAGTGTCCACATCCACATTTAAGAAATATGGCATGTTTTCTTTTTCATGCAATAATAAAACAGACTGAAATAGTTGTGGGGGAAAGAACGTTCAGCAATACACACTCCAATCTGTGTGTATGGCACAATGGTGGCACAATGTTTTGGAGAGGACGAAGAGTATCAGCAGGCAAATACCAGGTTGCAGTCAGTCTTCACAATGTAGAACAGCTCTCCTGGGACACAGCCGGGGATTTAGATGCTTATTTGGTGAGAGGTATGAAATGGCAAGATGAAAGTCTAGTTGAGAGGATTAAAAATATGGATGAGAGAGGGAAAGGGAGGGGCTGTGTATTAGGGTTCCTTTTTAGTTCTCTGAGCTACAACCTGGTGTCAAAACCATGAATCAGCAAAATTTCTCCTCTCCACTTTGTGTTGTCAGCCATCCAGAGGACATGGTGGTTCTTATGTTGAACATGTTTAAACCCACCTGTGTTTGTATGTTCTTTTCCACAGGAGACACGGTACCAGCTGCTGCAGCTGCGTCCAGCACAACGGGCCTCCTGGATCGGCTACGCCATCGCGTATCACCTCCTGGAAGATTACGAGATGGCTGCAAAGATCATCGAGGAGTTCAGGAAAACACAACAGGTAAGACCCAGTTATAGTTTGATTGGCTCCCAACTGAGAAACTGATTTAACAAAGAATGGATATGAAGTGTTTTGTACAACGCAGCTGTTCAGCAACCCATCGCATTTAGATGAGTAATTTGATTACTCAGATGTGTTGTCATGTAGTATGTGTCCGACTAACCGATTGATGCATGTGAGTTACAGTGCATGTTACGTGCCCTCAATAGATTTTTAAATATGGGTTTGGTGTCTGTCCTCTACAATAGAGCCCACATTCTCTCTGGCTTGCTCCTGATAAGACCCGTCTGTTTCCTGCCTTTGTGCCATCCGTGTAATACAACAAGCTGGTGTGACTAGGCAACTGCACATATGCGCCAGGAATGATGCAGAGTTTCCTGAATTGCGTAGATACAAAAGTCCACCCAGCAGCTCCTGTAGTTTTCCATTGTTGCTTGGAGAAACTTTCACAATTTCACATATGCCTCTTTGTTTGCCCAGACGTCTCCAGACAAAGTGGACTACGAATACAGCGAGCTGCTACTGTACCAGAACCAGGTGCTGAGGGAAGCAGGCCTGCACAAGGAGGCCCTGGAGCATCTGTCCAACTATGAGAAGCAGATCTGTGACAAGCTGGCTGTAGAGGAGACACGAGGTGGGTCATTGTGATTCAGACGTATTCTGCTAGTGTAACACTGAATCCCAAACTACAGAAATCCCTGGTTGGCCATTGGTGGCACAACATGTCTCAGGTGAATAATAGAGCAAACACATGTGTTATAGACGTATGCAAAGACGTGCAGCCCGTTTAGTAGTAGGGATGCTATCATACATTTAGCCCACGGTTCTATACGTATCTCGGTTTTTGAATCACAGCTTCGGTTCAGTTCGATATGCATTTTTTGTGTGAAGAGGAAATATAGGTACAATATCGCTGTCAAATTCTCTTTATTTTCTTTATGAGCAACAACAAAAAGCTTTTTACATCTCCAGTGTATTTTATAATGTCAAATAAATAACTCTGTCTAAGCCAATTTATCTTGTATGGCTTTGCATTTCTTTTATGAAAGGTTGGAAATAACTTGGCTGCTGAAAAACGTATGAGGGCACAGTGTAACGTGCATCAATTGTTGTCATAACGTGACGAAAACCCAAATCTCTCACCACTGGAAAAGGGCTGCAAGTCTTAAGCAACAGTGATTCTTTTTTTGTGATTTGTGTTTTCCTGAACTGGTAGGAAAGATTTGTTTGAAAGTATCAGAAAGAGACTGCTGTTTCACTGATGGCGTTATGTTGCTCATGTTTCGACATGCGACAGTTCTGCCCACTGTTTCTGTTTACTATCGTTGTACTCAACATCCCTACACGAAAGATTTGAAAGAAGACATCATGAGACGTCATGCTGTCTGCCATGTTCACTGTGATGCTATCCTACTCTAGCACCACCTCCAGTGTCATTGCATTATTTGCATACTAACAGGGGTTGTCCATTTACTCGCGTGGAGTTTTTGGAGCCAGTGTTCACTACCAGTGGAAGCAGTGATGCAGAATTGAAATGCAAAACTGAAAATCTGCGAGCTGTATATAACTGCGTATATCATTTATATATTCATATATTACTATTTATCATCTGAAATATTATTGTTAAATATAATCTGTTAAAAAAGTACAATGTAAGCATATTTACACGTGTAGATGAACTTAATTTCCGACTGTTAGATTTTACACCTGGCCCAGAATCAGTGTTGATAAAATCAGAAAGTGATGTTTGATCTAGTTGCTCTGTACCTGCTGCATTTTTCTAGGAAAGGTTGGCTGCTCTATTTTTACAAAATTCGCATTTATTAGCAATTAATTTATGCAGCATTTGGCTGTCTATGAACCCTGACACCGAAACTCTTCGCTCATCTTTCCACAGGAGAATTACTGTTGAATTTGGAGCGCCTGGATGAGGCAACAGAAGTCTACCGTCGCCTGCAGGAGAGGAACCCGGAAAACTGGTCCTATTACCACGGCCTGGAAAAAGCCTTAAAACCAAGTATGACACATTATATTTATTATAAACAAGCGTCTGGCCTCTGAATGATATAATATCCACTTTCTTTGAACAAGCTGCAATTGTCAGCTCTTGACTGTCAACTCTCTTAACGTGTTTTTATTTTCTCTAGGCAGTGTAGAGGAGAGGCACAAGATCTACGAAGATGCCTGGGAGAAGTTTCCTAAAGGACTGGTTCCTCGCAGACTGCCCCTCACCTTCCTCTCAGGTGTGGCCAATCATACGTCTCCTTTCAACTAAAACAGTGACCTCAATCAACATTTCTATGTGTGACTGAGGATTAAATTAACTTGCTAGCATCTGTATTAAGCTTTACTTGTTACTTGAGTTCTTGTTTTTTACTCCACTTTTATTTTGTGGTCATGTTTTTTAAACATAAAGTGAGCTGTGTGGTAGAAGTGGATTTAAAATGTCTGGTCTTCTCCTTCTCACCATATTTCTCCATAGGTGACAAGTTCAGAGAGTGTCTGGACAGGTATCTGAGGATGAACTTCAGCAAAGGCTGTCCGCCTGTCTTCACCACCCTCAAATCACTGTACAAAGACAAAGAAAAGGTGACAGCACTGCTGCTAGACATGTCAGATGACTGATTGGAGTCTAAAGCACAATGACACTTATTCCTCGCTTTACTTTAAACCAACTTACATCGTTCACTGCAAGAAGAGAGGTCAATCTAAGGGATAGATTCTGCTGTCCTAGATTAAAATATTCACAGATATATAGCTCACACTGCAGCTGAGGTAATATACTCTTTCCTCTTTCTCTTTGCAGGTGGCAATAATAGAGGAGCTGGTGGTCAGCTATGAAACCACATTAAAAAGCTGTAGAATGTTCAACCAGAACGGTGAGAAGAAAATGTCTAAATCAGGGGGATGATAATGAATTGATGAATTTGATGTCTTTATCATCAAATTTATTGAGTGTGCAATGTCGAGTAATGGGGAGTTTTTAAAGTTGTGTTCCTTCATCCTTGTAATCCTTCAGCCCTGGCTGATTGGTTTGTACCACGCTTGGTTTAAATACTACAGCAAACAGCCTTTGAGCTGCTACTCAGAAATACATTTGAAGAGCAACTGGTTTCTTAAATAAACTGGTAGACCTGTTTATTTAAGAAATGTCAGATAAATCTCTTTTATTGTCTGATTTTATGCTGCACATGGTGCAAGTAAACAACAGAGCGCAGTGACATGTGTTACCTTGCTGAGGAGTTAAGATTGCAGCATCAAGCGGCTCTTCATCTAGCAGCTCACCGTTGGGTCTTTTCCATCAACGAGGACTTGTTTCCCTTCCAGTCTACCCAACTTATTTTGAAATGTAGAGTAATGAGAAAATAAGACTAGATAACCATGACCTATGTAAAAGTGCAAAACAATACAGCAGCTAGTGGTAATCCCTCCCTCCCTCTGGTTTAACAGCAGGCTAACCATGACACCCAGTGGTCTGCGACACAGGGGACAGCCAAGAGCAGGGAGATAGGTGGGTAGCACGTCCCACCTATCTCCCTCCCTCTTGTTGTCCAGCAGATGACCAGGGTCAAGAAAATCTCTGTCACCTCCACTCAAACCCTATCTTCAGTGGTTGTCTGTATGTGTTAATGGATTGATGGATTTTTCTCACATTTGGCTTGTAAAAACCAACAGCCAGCAGCGGAGCTGATAGAGGGACATTACCAGAGCTAGGTTCTTAGCAAAAATGGACCTGAAAATGACCTGTAGCCTGCCATATTGATATCATGCCAGCGTTTCAGTTTTAACGTCTGTATCTGTAGAATATGTCACAGATGTGAAGGGTAGTTTTTCTCTCTTTTTTTGTCTCCCTCCTCTTTCCCCTTCCCACTTTCACTATGTAAACAGACAGGGCAGGCAGGAACCATGCTGCAGCAACGCAGCCCGTAGGAACACAAACACACGAGTGAGCAGCAGCTCAACAAGGCAGGCGCCTGACACTAAACAAGCATCCTGTGTGGCCGGCCTGTAACAGTTAGAGTGAAGCATTGAGAACTAAACCAACAAGGCCAAGCAATCAGCGGTGGAGTACGGAGGATCTAATTAGACTAATGTTTATACAGAACAATCCAATGACAAGGAGCAGTAGAAGAATGCATTTATACTGAGTTTCCCTTGTTCAATCCGTGAACCTTATGAGCAAAATAGGCACATGATAGATAGGGGTGTTAAACATCACTGGTCACATGATTCGATTACAATTATCCTGTCAATGATTTGATTCACTTCGATATCACGATGCATCATGATTCTTGCACATGG
The DNA here is from genome assembly GCF_900880675.1 of Sparus aurata. NCBI lineage: Eukaryota > Metazoa > Chordata > Actinopteri > Spariformes > Sparidae > Sparus > Sparus aurata. The sequence continues at coordinate 32,908,223 of NC_044187.1, read as the reverse complement.
CTATGTTTTCATCAAAGGATACAAGCAGTCAGATAGATATAGAGAGATAGAGAGATAGGTATATATAGAGAGTGATAGATATCTACAGATATAGAGAGTTATGGATATAGAGAGTTATAGATATATATGAAAACTTTATTGTATGTGCTCTGAGAAAGCAGACATCACAAAAACTAGAACCAAAAGTTTATGTAGTGCTGTTTACTTGAAAACAATACGTTAACTGAAATATGAAATAGGGCTCCTCTAAAAAAACACAGGTTCGAACCATACGAATATCTATATTTGCGCATTATGTCAGTAACAGGAGGACAAACTAACACGAGGCATAACAACTTGTATAGGTATTTTTGGTATACGGTACCTCGGTTCCAATTCTTGACAAAACTCTCTGAAGCCCGTGCCATCAACGATGCTGATCTTTCTGCCATGACGTTTTTCTCTCTGCCATCTGCATCTGCGACGGTTTTTGTTGCGTCTCACTTTCAGCAGTGAGTGATGCTTGCAAGTGCTACTCCTTTGACCTGTCCCTGACCCGTCATGCAGTGCGCCCCCTCGCAAAGCAGCCGCTGATGTGTTTTTTTCCACAGTCAATTATTAATTTTCACAATCGAATCTCCATTTTTTTTTAAATATACAAATAAATGTGCAAATTTAGAATATTCGTTGACAGCCCTAATATGAAATATGTTATGCTGATTTAAAATTTTAACATTGCCTTAATTGTAAACAGAAATAACTGAGAAAGGCCGACCCTACCTGTTGTGTGAATAAATCTTGGGTCTGCTGTCTCTTTGGCAGCTGCTAACGTTGACGGTAGCCTCTCTGGATGAAAATGGCTAATTTGGTTTCTCAAGTTAGTGGTATTCCCTAGGTATTACATTTTTGTGAACACACTTCACACACCGCTTGTGTCTTGTCCAGTTCGATGCACAATCGTTCATGTCCGCATCGCGATGCATCATGAAAACGATTTATTTGAACACCCCTAATGATAGATGGGTAGGTGTCAACACAGTCTCACTTCAGCCAAATTCAGCACAGCAGCGCAGTGGAGCTGCTCTGCAACACAAGCAAACAGCAGAATTCTGAAGAAATACTTTGCATTTCCTGTGACTAATTCACAAGAAATTCCTCCCCATATTTCAGCACAAGGAAATGTTGGGGGTGCATTGGCAGTAACTAAATACAGATGTGAGCTGTGGGAGGGTTAACAGTAAATAGGCTGATACCAATAAGATAAAATCAAAACATGCTTCATCATTTCCTGTCTAGGAAGGTAATTCTAACCAGGGTGTGAATGGCATGCCCCACTACTAATGATGTAAGATAATAATTAGAGAGCAATGCCCACTTCATAAAGTTTCACACCAGGCTTTGATTTCATTCAAATCTTCCAGATTATAACTTTAAAAAATAAAGATGTTGCACAAAGAAGTTTAACTATTGAGTCTTAAAATGTAAATATACACAATCCCCATGCACTGTTTCAGATGATGGTAAGGAAGAACCACCAACCACGTTGCTTTGGGTGCAGTACTTCCTGGCACAGCACTACGACATGATTGGCCAACAGACGCTGTCTCTAGAATACATCAACGCAGCCATTGAGAGCACGCCTACACTCATCGAACTCTTCCTTATCAAAGCCAAGATTTACAAGGTAACATATGCCGCACATTTGTTCACTTGTCGACTGCTATAACTGAGGAGCATAGTGTTGTGGTGCTCTATTCATGACTGGTGTATTGCCCTTCATCGTCCTGCAGCATGCTGGGAACATCAAAGAGGCTGCTCAGTGGATGGACGAGGCCCAGGCTCTGGACACCGCTGACAGATTCATCAACTCCAAGTGTGCCAAGTACATGCTGAAGGCTGGCATGATCAAAGAGGCTGAGGAAATGTGCTCCAAGTTCACACGGGTGAGAAAAACTGTGCGTGGGTGTGCACACAAGTACACAGTAGCAGCTGACAAGCTGAGTAAAAATGTCAGAACAAAATCATCGTATTTCCTGTTGAGTCAATTTGTGAAGAACAGGAACAATGTGGAGATGTCATGACCCTCATGTTTGACTAGCCTGTAACTCTAAAAACCTGAGGGGGGGATTTCTGTCTTTACAAATACTCACTTATGTTGAGCAGGAGTCAAGCTCAAGATGACTTATTTATAAGAGAACATATTTTTAATATGATATTTATGACATAATGATGTTAATGACAAGAGGATCCCAAGTCAAAAGCACTTCAGTGTTGTAAGATCAATGGTTTCTTTGTTTATTGTGTATGTGTATTCAGGACATGGAGGCTGAGATGACTATTCACAAAAGACACAAAACCAAATAAATCATAATAAAATATTGTAAACTTCACTTGGACGGATGTTCAATAAAATCAGTTTAGGGCTGCATTTAAAAAAATAAATAACAAAATTCATTTTTGATCCATCCTTTGATTATTTTAATAATGGAGTTATATGTTGATGATGTTAAGTGTTTCCCAAAGACCAAGATGATGTCCTAGAAAGCCACAAACCAAAGAGATTCAGTTTATTCATCAGAGTGGAACAAACAAACGAGAAAATACTTTTAAAAAGGTGTAATTGATGATTTCTGGCCTTTTTATTAAATTACTGAAACTAATTTAATTGATTATCAGAATAGATGGAAATCAATTTTATCGTTGACTACTAATCAATTAATCTTTGCAGCTCTAGCTCGGTTATTGATTGTTTATGAAATGATACAACAATTTTATGAATTGATTTGAATTGATTTTGATTTTAAAACTTATTGGGTGGATGTATGTCTGTGTGTTTGTGTGTCTGTCTGTATTGACCATGCAAATGCATTAGATATGCTTTGAATGAGCCTCAAAATCTTGAATTGCTTTGTTGTTCTGCTCTAGCTCATGGTCTTATAAACACATTTGCTTTATGTGTTTGTTATTTAGATTGCCTTGAACTGCTACAGTAAAATATATACGAAGATGTGGAGATGCTTTAAAAAATAAAACTTCATGGTTTCCTCCTATAAGTCTAATTATGACAGTAATCTCTTGGTGCCTTTTAATGACGCAAGCAGCCATATCTGCAAATGAGTTCACACATGGGGTGAACTGAAACGAGCCTGGTCATGAGTGACAAGATAATTCTAGAAATTAATCTTAATAGATCCGCAATAACACAAAATAATTAGTCTCCAAATTAGTATGCAGCCGTTGACAAGATAATTAAGCACTTTGCCTGCTTTGTCGTTTAACTGTGCTCATGCACGTCTCTTCGTTTGTATCCGTCCAGGAGGGAGCGTCAGCAGTGGAGAACCTCAATGAGATGCAGTGTATGTGGTTCCAGACGGAGTGTGCACTCGCCTACAAGAGCATGAACAAGTTTGGGGAGGCCCTCAAGAAGTGCCATGAGATTGAAAGGGTGAGACCTCATTATCAGGGGTCATACTTGGTGTATTATAACAGGCCATGTTTGAATAATTGTGTTTATGATTAATGTATGGGTCCCTGATTGCCTCTTCTTCGCCCTCTTCATCAGCATTTTGTTGAGATCACAGACGACCAATTTGACTTCCACACCTACTGTATGAGGAAGATGACGCTACGCTCCTACGTGGACCTACTGAAGCTGGAGGACGTGCTCCGGATGCATCCCTTCTACTACAAGGCTGCTGTCACTGCCATCCAGATCTACCTTAGCCTCCATGACAATCCCCTGACTGATGACAGCAAGGAGCTGCAGGCTGATACTGGTGAGGGCTAGAATCTAATTTGCACCACTGAGTTTTCTGTATGAATTGCTTGCCTGAACACAAAAAAAGAGAAACTCCGTACAATTTGAATATTATTAATAGCCCACTCTTTTGGCGCTCTCTTTTCTAGCTAACCTTTCAGACAAAGAGCTGAAGAAGCTCAGGAACAAGCAGCGGAGAGCCCAGAAGAAGGCTCAGCTGGAAGAGGAGAAGAAGAATGCAGAGAAGGAGAAGCAGCTCAAGAACCAGAAGAAGAAGAAGGAGGATGACGACGAGGAGATCGGAGGGCCCAAAGAGGAGCTAATTCCTGACAAACTAGTCAAGGTTAGAGAGAAATGTGAAGAATCCAAATCATAGAAACATTGTCCGTCACAAGGCGCTGGAAAAATGTGTTTGACTGTTGAGTTGAAGTTGACTCCATTGACTTCTGTCTCCCCGCTCACTACCCGCTTACAGGTAGAAAATCCACTGGAAGAAGCCGTCAAGTTCTTGATGCCGCTCAAACACCTGGTCAAGGACAAAATAGACACACACCTGATGGCCTTTGAGATCTATTTCAGGAAAGGTTGGCTAGCTCAGTCATTTAAATAACCTGTAATTTTGTTTTTGCTGACTCACTACTTCATCTGTCATTTCTGCTTCACTCGGATTTACAATCTGTCGTCTCTTTTCAGAGAAATACCTGTTGATGCTTCAGTCAGTGAAGAGAGCATTGGCCATTGACCCAGATGACCCATGGTTACACCAGTGTCTAGTGCGCTTCTTTAAAGGAGGTACAAGAGAGAGTTCCTCATTAATGCCAACCTTTTTCAACACACGGTTGCTCCTGTGTTGATATATCCCTTCTTTCTATCTTTGTACCCATCCCCCTATCGTTCACTTCCTAATACTTCTTCCTCATTTACATCCCCCTTATCATTGCTCACATCTCTCCTTCATCTTCTTTCAGTCTCGGAGAGCAAGGAGCTGCCGGAGACTGTTAGGACCGTGCTGAAGCAGGAGATCACCCGGCTGTTCGGAGACAGCAATGCTAAGAGCTTCAACCAGGCCTACCTCACCAAGCACTCGAACTCCATACCACATCGACTGGCTGGTAGGCCTCTCACACACTCATACACACAATGGGATTAAAACATGGGATGCTACAATCGGCAATTAACTCACATTACCAGTGGATGAGTTTGCCTTTTGTTTTCTTTCTAATTCGTGAGACATCTCAGTTCTTTCTCATCTCTTGAAAGTTGCACATGCTCAATAGCAATCTGGCCTCTGACTAGGCTCAGACCCCACGGAAACTTCTGACAGCCATTGCTTTTTCCATTAAAAGTCTCTTTTTCAAACTCAGTGGCTACTGAACAATGTTCAAGCGCTGCTTGACAGAGATGGATAGAAAGATATTAACAAGCCAGTTGCCCTAACTTAAATGCACGACAGCATGGCATCTGCAAAGAAGAGTGTAATTAGAAGTTTTCGAAACTGAGGCGATAAATGCTACTGCAGGCTCAATTGTCCCAGGAGTACATTTCTATTGTAGACATTCACATTGCACACAAAAGCCAGATGTTAGTTTTAGTTGTTTTTTTTAATCAGTGAGAAAGGGGTATTACCTGTCCAAGTCATTTGTCAAAGCTCTGTCATGCAAACACACCTCAGACTCTGACACTTTTCTCCCACCTGTAGCTGCTAAGATGATGGTGTATCTGGACTCATCGACGGAATCAAAGGCAGCAGAGCTGGCCACTGCACTAGATGAGTCACTCAACAACAGAACCATACAGGTATGCATTCATTGAATTATGCAGTGTGATAACTGTCTGTTTAGAAGTTGCAATACATACATCAATAGTAGTAATAGTAAAGTGATACTACAGTAAAAATACTCACTTACTAAACAACGTAGTCTTTAATTGGTGAAAAAAATGAGTGGCACAGAGTATAGCCAATATTTTAGCTCTTACTCACTGTAGATTGTTGACTTACTTCCCATTTTCCTTTGTCTTCCCTCTTCAGATCTGCACAGAGACCCTGGAGTGTCTTCGGAATGGCATCTTTGGCGACTCCAAGGAGCGTGTAGAGTCGTATCGCGCCGAGTGTCACAAGCTTTTCCCCTACACGCTAGCTTTCACGCCACCCGGATACGAGGAGAACACCAAGATTGCCAACGGAGATGTTTCCACAGAAACGGAGGAGCTAGCCAATGAGATGTGAGCGCAACAGAACAACAGCGGATGAGAAAAGGAAGTGGGCCGAGCACGGAGCCTTGTGGTACGCCTGGCAGCCATTTTGTAGAGCCAGACATGGGAAGCGAAAAATGTGGTTGTTTCGTTACTTTGGCTCAGCTTAATCGGGTCTGACCTGGCATGGCTTGGCTCGCTCCCACATGGTGAAAATCAGGACTGTGTGTGTGTGTTTGCGTGCGTGTGTGTGTGTGTGTTGAGGGCATGTGTGCGGTTGTGTATATTTGTGGGAAAGAGGGGGGGGAAAGAGGAAGATAACAGAATGGCCATTTTACTTTTTTAATAAAGCTGACAAACATGCTGAATATGAAAAATAAACAATAGTTACTGGCAAACTGTCGGGAGAAACTGTGACGGACTGACACAGACTGTCGGTTTCCTCGGAAATTATCAATAACGGTGACAGCAACCACTCGAGTGACTCAGTGCTGCTCCGACACACGCCTATCGCATACTGTGTACCCCGTATTTTAAAAAGCTAATTTAAATGAAAATAGGATACAACTGTCACTGGGGGACAGGAGGCTGAGCTGAGTGGATCTGATCTGTGACGGATCTGTAGGAAGCTGAGCAGGAAGAGTTACTGAGGACCCGTAGGAGACACTGAGAACATCCAGCGACCACAAGTGTTTCTGTATCTGCTGAGACGCTCCAGTAAACCGCTGATGTACACATGGCAGTACAGAGGAGTGTGTGAGGGAGGCCCGATCTGTGCGGGGGCACAGCCCGAAGAAAGTGGCCTCACTTGTGAACAGTGTTTGTTTTTTTTTGTCGTTTTTTTTGGTCAAACTGTGCTTCCCTCACCATTCCTGGTTTAACTTGGGAATATGTAATCCTCTGTCTGTTATTATGGAGCACTTTGTAGCACAGATTAAAAACTGTAAAGGTTGTGTGTCTTGCTCCATTTCAATACACTGCTTCTCTTACCGTTTTTACATAGTTCTGGGCGAGTTGGATAGATCTAAGCAATACCATAGACACCTTCCTGTCCATAATGGATCAAAGAAACTCTTATTATTGATAATGATTTCTAGATCTGGTTGAAGTGGTTACACTGAGCCTCCTGGCAGAGTCACATGTGTTGTTGCTGTTGTCACTGTTAGATACGGTTTTATCTGCATGTACACAGGGACTCAGGAACAGTCACATCCTCCTTCAAAGACTCTTCTCTGCTAGCTGAAAACAGCTCTTCTAACGGTCAGAGTTCAGCATCCGGCCCGTTTGCCTGAGGTGACAGAAGTGAAAGCATCTGGGCACCTGGAATTTGTTTTACTTTTTCTGTTTCCCCTTTTTTTTTCTCCCAATAATCTCTTTTCTTCCCCTTTTTCCTCTAATTTGGGTTCTAATGTGAAAGATGAAATCTGAGATGACGATGTATGATATCTCTGGATTTTTGTATTAAAACCAAACGGATAAAAAACAGTTTTTCTTTGCGTTTGTGTGTTCCCGCTGTTACTGTAGCTGAACTGCTGCGGTGTTCCTACTCACTGTTTCAGGGTCAGACAGGCAGAGCTGGTGTGGATCAGGTAGGACTCAGAGCATTGATGTCAGACTTTTGGTCAGCCGCTGCATGTTGCAATTATCCATGCGTTTTTTCCCATATACGGAAATGACGACCAATTTATTTTTCTCAAAATGTAGTAACCCAAGGTGTAAGTGATATAAGATGTGGTTTTTCTCCCTTCTATCGAATGAATGGAGCACTTTTCTGACATATATTGCTACAGTGGCCTCGATTATTAACCATTAATGCAAGCAAATCCGCACAAGTTTTCTCTTGAAAACCCACATTTAGGGCTCCATTTTTTTTTTTTCCTTTATTGGGTTTCATGTACCACATTAATTCTGTCACCTCAGATTATCAAAACAGTTGTCTTGTTAAGTCAGGTGAATTTATTCTTTCTTTATGCTGCATCTTTTAACATCTTTTTGACTAACATAAAGAAGTCCCTGGTCCAGTCAACACAGTGTTGCTTTCAGGTTGTAATTTACTGGCACCCCATATGTAAACATATTTACACTGCAATGTATGGGCATTATTATTGATCTCTGAATGACAATGAGAGATAACATGAGGTTAGCACGAGTTCCTGATGACTGTGTTGTGATTGGTTCAGATTTCCTTTCATGCAATTTTCTGCTTAAAAACACTCGCGCATAGTTCCATCAGGAGGCTCAATAAACACTGTACCACCAAGTGTTTACTGTAAGTAGCACCAGTTACACCATTCAGTTATAATAAAATGCCGAATGTGTAGGGAGGCATCAGCCAAAAACCAGCAGTTAGACTTTTATATGCCAAAGAAAAAATCTTCTTCACAGCCCGTACCGGTCAGTTAACTTAGTCTTTTTGGTACGTCACTTCGTGTGCGTGTGTGTGCGTGTGTGCATGTGCGGTGGAAGTGACGTCACCAAGTGAACCTGAAGAACAAAAAGAAGACATGAGAAGCCGCAGCAGACGAACTTGGAGTTTGTATATCCACCTGATCAGTTTGTTCTTACAGATTTACATCAGAGCCATTATAAGAAGTCTACATTTAAGGCTGATTGTTTGGGCAAAGTTTTCTGAGAGTAAGATGAGTTTGCAGATAAGCATTGTGATTACTGGAGTATGTTTTGAAATGGTATGAGCGGACATCCTTGAGTGCCAGCTGTGGGCAGATATTCTCATTATTTTTCTTGAAATAGGCATTTAAAATAGAATAAGGAGCACAAAATACAAGATGCAATTTAAAAAAAAAAAAAAAAAAAAAAAAGGGCTCTTGTAGAAAGTAATGGAAAGACAGGAATGGCTGTTTTTTCCCCCCCCCAAGTCAGCCAGCATGAAGCACATTTTTTTTGCTGTTAAATTTGGTTTAAATGGATATCTAACTGAACTCTGGTTAAAAAAAGAGGCTCCTCTTCATGGCCGGCTTTAACAGAGGAGCAATAGAAAGAAGCCCTTGTGGAAACATCATAAAAACTGGCACGGTTCATGCACGGCCCGGGACCAGAAGGCTCTGCAGCAAAGGATTAAAACTGCCCAGAACATTATTGGTAGCATCTACTGAGCATCAGTGAGATCGGTGAAGAGAGATGTCTGCACAAATAGTTTAAAAAATTCAAATGACTATAACTTTATGCTCACTGGTGTTTTGATACAGAACGATCCAATCCTGACTGAGGCCATCACATCACATGCTTCTGCTCAATGGTGACGATCCTGTAACACACGAGGGGCACGGGCAGCTGAGTGTGTGTGTACATGCAGGCGTCACACTGATGCAACATTCAACAACCAAGTGATGAAGAGATGAGAACTGTAGCAGAGAAAGTCCAGCGGCAGTTCTCTTGCCATAACAACATTTTTTATAAATAAAATCCAATGTACTGAATAACTGGGAAAAGTGGATATAAGCACGGAACATGCAGTAAACAAAGTTCTGTTTTTTGAAAACTGTTTTCCTAAGCTTATGTTTGGACACCCGACAATACTGTGACAGGTGTAATTTCCACTGTAATGTCTTCTAATACTTAAGAGAGTTAATTTCTCTTATGTTTGATCATGATGAATCCTGTACATGCAACCTTTGACTCAATCAACGTTGGGCTGATTGCCTACATGAAGGTACTGTTGCCCACCTGGACGTCATCAGAAGATTCTGACCTTTGGCCTTTGAGCCTTTTGTCTTGATAACAGACATTCAAGATTCTAACTGCAAGCAGCCACCTCAACCTGAGGAGGGCCGAGCCGAGCAGAAAGACAGAGAACACCTTCCCATCAGGTGCATATTACAAACTAACATTGGTCATGTGGCTGAGCCTTAAAGCACTGAGTCTGAGTGGAGTTACAATATTGTCACGACAGAGTTTACCAGGCGGGACGGCTCTACTGAAAAGACACTTGGAGTTGTGTGTAGTAAAGAGTTTCCTATCTAAATGTATGTACTCTGCTGACTGGCCTTGAACTGTATGTTAATGTTTTTATTTTGTATATATGTAATGTTTTTTTATATTAATGTGAATTTAAGTCATTTCATGTATATTAATGCAAACAATGTTCATCGTGTACATGTGAAGTATGTAAAGTGTGGCCCTGGGAGGATTAGATGATTAACATGGCATCAGCTGCTGGGGATCCTTTAAATGAACAAATAAACAAAGCTCAGGACTGAACCTGAGCCCCTCAGCATCAAGTGACTCACTTCAATTTCAGACTACGTCACTTTTGAAGGAATTCAAAAAAGTCTCCATCGTAATTAATAATAAATATAAACTCTTTCACAATTCAGCCCGCTCAGGGGTTTTTGCTTCTACGGCCTTACTGTGTCTGGTTCGACCAGTGGTTCATGGCTAATGCCTGCAAACTTTAGACATTTCAGTGAATGAACATTACTGAGTGAGCTAGCTGACTTAATTCCTTATTTTATTTGTGCTTCTGTTAGCCTATATCATCCATGCTGGAAAAAAGACCAGCATATGTTGTGTTTTGGTGCTGGTCTATGCTGGTTTTTCCAGCAGGGATGTTTAGCATTAGCATTATTCTGTGACTGTGGACTTTACTTTGGAAAATGTGAACATGCAAAACAGCTGCAGAATCAAATATAGCAGCAGCAGAGATGAACAGACTGTCACAGATGGCTGAAGCCACATCAGCTGCCCATCGGTGATGTTTGACAGTAAATGTGTGATCTGTTGTTAAATGTCCTCTTGCTCCTTTATCCACTGGAGGGCGACAAAGACACGCTTTGTATTTGTCAGCCACCCTGAATCCTGCTGCAGCTGCAGTCAGTCAGTGATTTGTTAACACAACTCAACACTTGCGCTCACTCTACAGTAAAAACTATATCTGTAATGATTCCTCCCCTAACATATGTTCTTCCAGAGGTGTTTGGTCTGGAGATGTGTTTCCAGCAGCACAACATGTTACTGAATGATCCTAGAAATCTTACAGGAGCACTACAGGCAGCAGAGTGTCTCTGAGATCTTCTTGTTCTCTTGTGATCACATATTGGTTCTTGTCACTTTGATCACGACAGTGAAACTACTCTGTAGAGTATATAGGCTCTGATTTAATAAAGAATACAGCATTTACAGTGTAAAGTTTAGTGAATATTATTATTATTGGAGTGAAGAAAAAAGGCAGTTAAAAATCTGTTTCAGAATAAAAGTCGGGGCCATTGATTGTAACGTGCACACACATCTGTCCGATAGAGGATCAGTGAGTCAGACTAAACACTAATCGTAGGGGATGGGCAGAAGGGATTGCAGGTTAACAAATGTACAATGTATTTTGGTCATTTTGCCGACAAACCGCCCTCATCCCCACACAAACTGCCTCCTGCCTGTAGTCAGCTGAAGAAGTGCAGCATGTCTAAAGGTCACGCATGATGTTTCACACACAAAGAGACAATTTCACTCCGAGCCGGTCCGAGCCATGCATGATGCAGGCCCACAATAGCTCCGGGACAGTGTGTATTATGTAACCACGGTCCACTGTGTCTTTCCGTGCAGCCACACGGGTCTGTAATCCACTTGTAACCAGCGTGAGAGATGTGTGATCCTCTGCACACAAACAGCACAGTCAACATGACTGCATGTCGTTTTAGGAGAAACTTCATCCAGTGGGCTGAGCAGCATGTCACTTCCCACAAACGATTCAAAATCTGGCCCAGAATAAATGTCAGATCAGGTCGTGTACAATGACGTCACTATAAATCCATAATAGGACTGAGTAGTTATGCTGAAGTTACCAACAAACAGAACACTGGCTGTAACGTTAGAGGTCTTTACAGCCTCGCGTTATTCTGATACTTCGCCTGTAGGGGGCGCGCCAGTGATCCAAGCTTTCCGTGAAAGTGGGTGTCCTCTTTGCAATCAGCAATCGACAGCAGCTGAGTGCTCCTCCTCTTGTCATTTTTAAAAAGCTGCTGCACACTCACGGACACACAGTCGCTGACCTGCTGCTGATAACCGAGCGAACATGTTCTGCAGACGGGCGTTGATGAGAGTCGGGCCGCTGGCACGGAGGGCTTTCAAACCCACATCCAGAAATGGTGAGTCAGGTTTTCAATTAATCACTTTTTCTTTTGACTGGTCGTCGGATTAAGTAGAGTAATTACAAAAAAGAGTTACCGCGTCGTGCATGTTCCAGCACGTCTGGGTTCAAATTAAAGGGCAGTTTTCAAGGATTTCTGAATGAGTGTCCTGTAAAGCTGTCCGAAGTGTCATCCAACACTCGCAGTGGCTTTAAAATTTAATCTCGTGCATAAATCCTGCTCATCCATTTCTCTCTCTCTCTCTCTTTTTTTTTTTTTTTTTTTAAAGTTTCACTTCACTTTTATAAAGGTACATCACGTCAATGTCACACAGACATACATTCGTGCGCTTTCCATTGTGCATGCGTTCAGTGGCGAGGAGGTGTGTCCTGCTTTGGGAACATGCAGTTCTTGCACACAGGTTATGAAAGAGCGCATCACTCCCCCCTGTCTCTGCTCCGGATTTTGGCTTTATTATCACTTTGCATCAAGCGCGCTTGATTCTGAATGCAAGTATGTAACTCTGCAGCTCGTAGCGAGGTTTTATATGGTAACTGCCCACAAGTGATCCTTGGTGGTCTTCGTGGGTACACTTTGTCCCAGGACGTCTTATTGTGTGCTGGACCAGCAATGCCCTGCAGGAATATAACCCCCCCGGAGTATGAAGATCAAATAATAATAATAATAATAATAATAATAATAATAATAATAATAATAATAATAATAATAATAATTGCAACAACCAAGTCATTTTCTCTCATCATGCGTCCTGGCCTGGATCATCCTCTACTCTGGCTCTGAGCATGTGGGCTTCAGCCTGTGAACAAACAGTTGTTGTACTTTCCTGGTGAAGCTGTGACTGATGGTGCAGATGACATCCAGTCTACCTGCAGGACCACCGTTGTTCTTCAGAGTCCCGGTTGTCCTGCAGCTCTACATATTGTGGCTGTCCGGACTCGTCCGTCTCAGAGAGCACACGGCAGCTGACAGACTGCAGCACCACAGAAGTGTACACACGTCTACACACATGTGTCGCTTCCAGCAGAGCGGCCATCTTGTCTGCTGTTGCCTGACATGCGTGTCCATTTTTTACAGTCTTGCGCCTCACTGCGGGGATTAACTGCTTACCTGTATAAATAACCTGTACTTGGCCTTGTCCCTGCATAGGGCTGCTGTGTCATGGGTATTAGAAGAGATTAATGCTACACTGGCATCCACAACAGGGCTGTTTACAACTCTGTTTTGTTTGGCACACAAAGTTGCATTCATTTATCACCTGTAATATGGTGTTTGAATATAAAACCGCAGCCAGCTGCCATGTAGCTTAGCATAAAGGCTAAAAATGGGGTAAATGTTAAAAGTAACACAAATTTACTGTGTGTTTCATCTAGACAAAATTGTCACATAAAAAAGATTAAAAATGGAACACTGTGGGTTTATAGGAGTTGCGCGTTTCTTGCAAAGCCGTTGATTGTCGACTGTTAGCGGTGCTGTTGGGACGATTCCTGACTGGCTAGCTTACCCTCGCTCTCTGTCTTTAAGTCAAGCGAATGTAACGTCGGAATAAGCTGAAGCTATAAAGTTTAGCGCCTGTTTAGATGAATATTAAAAGAACAGTTTTCCCCCTCAATAAAAAAAGCATACACTGAATATCCATGGCTCACAATGTTTCATTTTAAGTATTTACGAAGGTGTTTTTTTTTTTTTTTTTTGCCACTTGTGGGCAGCAGGAACAATATGATATGTGAATAGAACACTGACAAACTTGCTAGCAAACAATTGCTTATTCCGCATCCATTCGTTTAAGAGCGTTGGCATTCAACTGTCGTTGTGATTTTGGACAGCTGGCGAGTGTAGGTACTGTAATGTAATCAGTCCTGGTTGTTGCAATTTAATGTTCAAAGTTTAAAGCGGCTGAACAAAAGCCATGTTTCTGATAAGATGCTCATAATGTCTGACAAACAAATGGTGAGCTTCATCCTGTTGAACTTCCTTTGACCTGTACCTGGAAAATAAAAAATGGTGAAAGAATACTCCATCCAGTAATTATCAGGTTTGTGGTATTTGTGACAACTTTTATTTAAAAACCAAAATATTTTGCACAGGCCCTCAGAAGCTCTCACCCTACCGTGCATTGAAATTCAATAACAATATCCAGCAACAACATATTGACAAGTACTGTTGCCTGTTTTCATCATTATCAATCTTGCAGAGTAACATCTATGCATTAGCACTGCAGTCGCACTAAACGATGGTCACAGAACATCAACAATGAGTTGAATCTCTCAAAGGTGCCTCAGCTAATGCAGGTTCATCTGTACGAGCGACTCCTCACAACTTAACACATTGAATAAAGATATTAACTTGTTGTACTCAGAAATGTGCAGTCTAGAAGATGGTGGTAAAAATCTATTAATTGAACCAACCTAAATATCCTGTGACCGGTTATACATGTTGCGAATGCAACAGGTGGACAATCGTGTCTTCATATAGATCCCAGTTGTCATTGTAAAAGTCAAAGGGTGACATGATTTGCCTGCACACATGAAACATGGGAAGGACAAAAAGAGTGTATGTGCTGTACATTGTGTTCCCTCACTGCCTCACAGGGCCTTCTCAGCTTGCTGAGTGAACCACGTGCTTGTGCACACGTGGAGGAGAGTAAATCATGCTAAAGGTGTTGCATGTTCAGTGACTTTGTACATGCACTCACTCTTTGGTGTGTGTGTGTGTGAGGTCTAGGTAGGAAGAGATTAGACTGACGCAGTGTTTTGGATGCAGGCTTGTTTTATTTATGGCCTCTTTCGCATGCACCACTGGCAATCCTTTAAACACCAGCAAATCTGTTCACATGGCGTACACCCCGAGCCAGCCACACCTCCACGACAACAGAGTGTTAAGAAGCATCTGACAGATCCTTGAATAGGTCCTGATATGTGCATTGAGGGACTATTTTGCATGAACTGAAGCCCACCAGATGACTTTTCAAGTTGTCGATGCAAATCTAAGCTCAAGCAGGAAGTGTTTTGTTTGTTTTGCTGGGGGTTTAATTTAAGGGGACAATTTGGTGTTTAGCTTGGCTGCTGCTAAATCTTTCCACCTCCTCTGCTACAAATGACCAGGGCTGTATTGTGTAACTGGATTAAAGGATGAAGACATGTTGACGCTATCACAGAATGCGCTGGTCTTTGTGGACATTTTGTTCAATGTCCTGTCAGAAGTACAACACTGCACAAATGATCAGATATGCGGTGCACCCTCTGATGTTCACTAATTCAGGCTCGTTTTGGATACCATGACATTAATGTTCAGTTGGTGGTTGATTAACGGTGCAAATAACAATTCACCCGGTTCCAGTATTTAAAATCCATTACGGTAAATTCAAACCTCTTGGCTAAAGGTCGGCCTCCTCTCAAATCTCCAAACTCACCCTGTAACTCTACCCTCCTGTTTCTTAGCGGTTCCAGCGCGACACATGGCCTTTGGGGTCCCCGGTGGTTCCTCCAACATGGCGTACTTTGTTCTGTGTGGAGGCGGCCTCACTGCTGCAGTTGTCTATGTGAGTATTTGAATGTGAAACTGGAATGGAGAAATCTCAGTTGTGTAAGAGATGCAAGTCTACGTTATTATTTACTTTGTCTGTCTGCCGTGATTTCTTATAGTGGTATTCCACCCACATGGAAAATATGGAAGTCCAGGCTGCTATTATTGAAATTAATTAAATCTAAACATTTCCATTAATGTGTGACAACGTTCATCTCTTCATACACCATATGCAAATGGAAATAACATTTCTGTTAATACAATTTACATTTATACAGATGCGTTCGTTGGCTGTGGAAAACTTTTTTTCTTGCCAGCAAAAGTTAAAATCCAGTTAAATGCAATCATAATCAATTGATGATGTCCTGCCATCTACAGGACATTTTGGGAAAACTGTTTTTCCCGGCGAAGAATCTTTTTGAGTACCCGTCCGAGCAAAGGTTGACCTCTACTTCTGATTCTAAACCACAACTGTAAAAGGCAGCACTCATGATCATCCTCCTGTGCTTCTACACTGGGATGTCTTGGTTGGCAGGGAGCCAGTTAACATGCAGTACGCGGACACACTGCGCTATGGCGATGTCTGTTACACACAGTCCCGACACTGGCAGGGATATAGAAAGTTCCCTGTGCTCTCTACACAAAGCTATTGTCTGGGCAGACTTGTTTCTGTTCACTGTCAGGCTCCAGGCAAAGCACAAGTGCACTGTATCAGCTGTGTTAGTTCATGGTAGACAAAATGTCAGGGTTGGGTTGTGGTTGGTAAGATTGTTACTGTATTTTTATGTTATCATTTGATGCGTGCTGGAATGTAATGTGCGCATATCTGCCTTCTTTCTCTCAGGCCTACAAGACAGTCAATGGTGATACTGAGCGACACGAGGACAGACTGGCCAGCATGGCCCCCACAGCAAAGGGTAAGTTTCTGCCACACAGCACATAAGATACACAATCAACCTCCTGAGTATTAGTTGGTGCCCAGGCCGTCCATACAAGAAACTACAAATGGTGTGGTTGTTGCCAAATATTGTCCAGAAATCAATAAATATATATTCATGCCAGCAACAAAATAAGTTGAGTGGTGGCACATTTCAGAATGCGATGACTCATGAAATCGATCTTGTAGTTTGAATGGTCTATGTTCATGCTAGCCTGCATGCTAACTCCAAGTATTTGCTAACTGGCACTAAATGGTGTTAGTTTTGCTGGTATTTGGTCATAAACCAAAGTATTAATATAACTGATGCTCTGGTTGAAAAGTTAAGGGGTCACCAAAACTGTCAGAGTTCATCCTCTGGTGAGTGAGTGAACAAAATTTCATCTTGGGGATATATCCAATCATTGGATTTTGGACAAAAGCTCTCTAATTAACAATATGAAACAACACTGAACAACCACTTGGATCCCTTTTCCCCAGATCACATGGTTCACTCTTTTTTTCTTTAACACTTTTATAATCTATCGAGCTCAACAGATGGTCAGCTTTTTAAAAGGGTAACTGTATTGGTGGAGAATTGACATTGATTTTTTATCTTAATTGAGCTCCAGTGTATGTACTGATGGAGTACTAAACCAAAACGGTTCTGAGAAACAGAAAGCAGAAGGACTTGCTGTAGTTCAGAGTTGGCTTCACAACCCAAATATCAGACATGGTGGAATGATCACTCTCAATAGCTTGATCTTGCCTGTCTGTTTTGATTTCTGTCTGCAAATTATTTGTCTATTCAGCCAGTTTGAGCCCGGAGACATCATGGCTCTGCGCCCAGAGCAGCAACTAGTCTGTAATTGGGATGAGCAGCGGCTGCCACTGGTTCAGTGTACATTCAGCCAGGAAGTGTTGTTCTGATCCCAAATGGAGCATAAAACTCTGCTTCCTACCGTGCTGGACGCTGTCCTGCTTTGACTTTAAAATGGTTAGAGATCATTTTGTGCATCAAGACAAGTCCGTGACCATTTCCTGTACATTTTTGCTTGATTACATAAAGTTGGTGTGATTAAGGGCTTTTGCGATCGCGGATCATACTGTCCTGCCACATCAATCTGAGTTCACATCAGAGTTTCGTGCATGCACATATTGTGTTCCTGAGCTGCATGATGCCAAATGGGGGTCGTTTGCTTGTGGGCTTAAAAAATAGTGTTCTGATGAGGCAAAAGAAAACATGTTATCATAATGGACCAAAATGAATATAAGCTGATCGGCAGTGAAGACGACATTAAAAGTCGGGGCATTTTATTGGATATAGGACTGCGGTAATGACATAAAACATCATATGTTTTGAGCCAAATGGATATTAAAGCTACAGATTCCAGTTATATTTAAATCCTATCCGTTGCTACAAAGGCTGGTAAAATTAAGTATACTGCCAATTTTTAATTTTCCATCCAGACTTTTTTCTGGGGGGCTCTGATAAATCCTGGGTGATAAAAAACCCTCCAAAGTGCTCAGTTATCATTCTGCGATTACTCTGCAGTTTTTTTCATACAATCTATAATTGCTAAATGGCTTTCTGTGTTTTTCTTAGGGGCACTGATTAGACAATTGCCATCCATCACCTTTTTTGTATCTACTGTATCTACTAGCTGAATGTCCTGTCGGTATTGTAATCAACGGTGAGGTCAGCAGTTGTATTTCTGTCCTGAGGATGACCACGTTGGGATTAGGCTTATCACTTTAGTCATATTATGCTGCTTTACCTTTTTGACCTTTTTAAAGACGCAAGGTCTTGACCTTCAACCCTTCATTACCTGTCAGGAGTCAGACAATGGTTAAGAACTTTGCTGTGCTGCACATTGTGACCATATCTTTACCCACTGATCAACAGAGATTATTAAAACATCTAATCAGCCAAAATCTAAGATTTATTGCACATCTGTTTCTTCAAATGAATTTTTTGAATTTTCTCCTGGTGCACATTACACTGAACTTTGAGAGATGAGTCAAGAAAGGTTTGTTTTATGTCTTTCCCAATTTCTGTTTCTGCAGCACCAGAAGCAGCGGCTCCAGAAGTGGCAGCACCAGAGGCAGCAGCCCCTGCAGCTGAAGCAGCAGCCCCTGCAGCTGAAGCAGAGGCAGCAGCTCCCACAACTGAAGCGGAAGCGGTAGCTCCCGCAGCTGAACTCGCCCCCGTGGAGGAAGCCGCACCAGCCACCGAGGTCGTCGCCGAGCCTGTCCCTGCTCCTGCAGAACCAGTAGCGGAGACCGCTGCTGAACCTGTCGCAGAGGCCGTAGCCGAGGAAGCAGCCCCCGCAGTCGCTGAGGTGGTCGTGGCTGAGGTTGCAGCTGAGCCAGCCGCAGCAGAAGAAGCCGCGGCACCTGTAGCCGTAGAGGCAGTTCCTGAAGCTGCTCCCGTCGCGGTGGAAGTGGTCGCCACGGTGGAGACGCCGGCAGAGGCCCCCGCAGCAGAGAGCGCTGGTACGGCAGCAGTAGAAGAAGCCCCTCCTGCTCCCCCCCGCTGAGGCAGAGACTGTCTCTGCAGCCCCTGAGGCTGAGGCTGCCCCTGCTGCAGAGGTGGCTGCATAAAGCGGCGCTGCCTCTGCAGTTCACCCAGATAGGAGGGCTGGGAGTTAGTCCTGGCTCTCTGGGCCAAGGAAAAAAGGACTCATGAACCCCTATTTTGAATAATGCAGGGGGGTGGTGTGGGGGGGAACTTGCAGTTGGTTAACGAATACAGTTGGGGGTTCATGATTCCAATTTCCTCCCTTCCCTTACCTCACCCCAACCTTAAGCTCCAAAACCCGAACATTTGCATCAGGCTGTCTGTATAGATTCAGTTTGGAAAATTCAGTTTCATAGGAATGCAACCAGAGCAATTCAACAGTTAGGGTTTGGAGTGTTGAACTAGGTGATAGAAGTGACAGAGCCGAGTTTGTGTCTAATGTTCTCTGTAAAAATGATGTTCTGAAGTGCCCTTAAAACAGCAGCACTGCATTTCTCTTGTGTAAAATGTCAGCATGGTGAATGAATGCAGCCCAGTTGATTGTTGAAGTTATTCACTCTCATCCTCGTTTGCACTTCTTCCGCTCAGCAAACGTTGACTTCCAGCTCCATCGCATCAGTCTTTGCTAAAATTAGGATTATAATGCAGTAGAGAGGTGGAACATAAAGTGCGTGCTTCACTCAGTTTCAGCAGTCTCAGTTTGAAGTTTGACCAAAAACCAGTGAGCTCTTCTTTTCCTGTCTGCACCTCTTTAATCCTGTAACATCTTTTGCACATTTTCTCTTCTTTTTTTTTTTTTTTCCTTTTTTTTTTTTTTTTACTCTTAAAGAGTAAAACTGTTTCTTTACTCTTTTTAATGTGAAACTTTAATCTTTCAGGGAACACTACAGGAAAAAAATAATTCATCTGTTTCTGAGTTGTCATTTAAAACAGTTAAGTGTTCAAAGAATAAAATCTCACTGGATTGTATCAAGATGAAGTTTCTCTTTTTTCGTATGTTATTGCTGTTTTGTTTTTTGTTTTTTTAAAAGCACTCGAGGTTTGTTTTGTGAATTTATGCTTGAAAACTTCATTTATTTGAATAATTGCGTTCAGATTCTGCGGGTTGTAAACAAACAATATTGGCGCAAGTATCTGCCTGAGGCTACTTCGTGGCCTAGAGTTTACACAGTGACTGTGGCCTGCTTGTTGCTTTGAATATAGACACTGACGTACAGTAAATATGTGACGTAGGTGTAGAAACACCCACTTCCAGTAGAAATGCTCCCGTTCCCGAAGAATTCCTGTCATGTTCATGCTCCTGTGCCTTCAAGGGGAAGATTGAAATATTGTTTGAAGAATGTTTTCACCTTAACTACTGTTCTCCAGGATATTGATGTTCCTTTTGTAAAGAGCACCTGACCCCCTCTCATATAGACATGGTGAACTCTAACTAATCCATTAGCAATCACAGAATGTCTGTGTGGAGCAAAACAAAATGCAGTGTGGCAGGATGTGGAATGTCCTGCTCAACAAATTGAAGAAAAAAATCTGCAAGCACTCTTTATGCATGCACTTTTACTGTCGTGTTAACCTTTTTTTTCTGTCTTTCACCCCAGGGTTAATTATTAAACCAGATTTGTATGAGCTTTTTATTTGGATTCCCGGGACAGGTGCAGTTAAAAGCAGACTCAGACCTGTTAAGTCTAATCCTAGATTACAGTGCTTGTTTTAGGGAGCCTGTAGCTCGCCGGGATGGGGTGACCAGCGGGCTCATGGGACAATGTGACAACCCAGGGATGTTCACTATCTGCAAATACAAAGGCCATGTAACCATTAATTGAGCAGCTTGTGGGAAATGTCTTTGACACACATTAAAGTACGACTACAATTCTTGGGGAGTAAAACTGCATATGTGAAAATTATTTGTTTTATTTAAAATAATCTGTGGCTCCAGAGGAAGCTGCATATAATCTGAAAAATTGCCTCCACTGATGTCACCAAGTTGCTCAGTTGCATTGTGGGTAATGTAGGCACAAGCGTTGGAAAAGAAAGGAAGAATGTGTGGAATGAAAAGGGTGACATCTCTGGTACTTCTGTTTTGACCATTTGTTTTTAAACCGTCCAACAGTGTTGTAGGAGGGCATAAACTGCCTGCATTACCCATAATGCCACGTGGTAACATCACTAGAGACCAATTCATCAGATTAAATGCAGCTTCCCCTGGGACAACAAAATGCTTTATACATTTTATTTTTCCACATATGCAGCAGTACTCCCCAAGACCTGTAAACACACTTTAATGTGCAAAATTGGTGGAGTTACCCTTTAATTCACATGTTTTAGACATGTATAAATCCTAGATGAACACTTCTGGAGAGGATTCCCACGTGTCGTTCAGTTAATTGTTTCATGGCATGTATATAATGTTACCACATAGATGTTACCTGCTTTCACAAGTGCCATGTTTCATACTTTGACAAATGTTACACCAGCAGGAGCATGAACTGGGCAGGTAGTCTCCTGTAGAATATTTCCTGAACCTGTGGTGACTGTAGACCTCCCAGTGATAGAAATCCACTCATGGTAAGTGCAATTTATACAAAACTGCAGAGTAAACCACTGTGCACTGTACATATCAGAGGTAATCCTGGCATTTCTGGCAATTTCAAAATAAGGCATGGACAAGGGCTGCAACACAATTATTGGATAATCTCGCAATCTATTTTTATTTTCTTGACCAATTTTCTATTATTTAGTGCATGAATTGTCAAACAAAATAAAATTAATTCAAATGTTCTGTTTAGATAAGCAGTTTACAATATCTTAAGAGAAAAGTGGGAAAAAGTATGTTTGGCATTTGTGTTTGATTATCCTACTTAAACTGAATAAGAAAATACCAGAATTGTTGCAGATTAAGTTGATATTAAAGCATGAAGCTCATATATACTGCTGTTGAAGTGTATGAACGTATTATGTATTCTATACTATTACTACTTCAAATCTCTCTGAGTCAGTACTTTCTGCTCTCCTTCTGTCCTTTCAGAGAGTTTACCAGATCTGCTCACAGCTGTAAAGATCTTGGCCGGCTCCACAGTTGAGATTGCAGCAGCCTCTGTTGGTGAGTCGACTCTGGTGAATGCTGTCCAGAAAGCAGAGGAAGAAGGCAAAGTTTTGGAGTCTAAACTGGAGGTGGCAGAGCCAGAAGTCCTGGAAGAGGTGGTAGCTGAGGAAGCAGCTGTGAAGGAGGAGGAGGTGAAGTCTGCAGAAGCTGCCGCTGATGCAGAAGATGAAGATGCTCCAGCTGCTGAAGAGGAGACATCTGCTCCTGTAGCAGCAGCAGCAGCAGAGGAGGAGGCAGCTGCATCTCCTCCTGAGGAAGCGACTAATTCAGCCCCGACAGTGGAGGAGGTGGGTGAGGTTGAGGCAGAAGATCAGGCACCTGTCCCTGAAGCTGCTCCAGAGGAAGCTGTCTCCTCTACAGGGGCCTCGCCTGAAGATGCTGCTCCTGCTGAGGAAGCAACATTAGCTGAGGAAGTCGTGTCAGCTGAGGAAGCTACACCAACTGAGGAGGCCACACCGACTGACGAGGCCACACCGACTGACGAGATGACACCGGCAGAGGAGGTCACACCAGCTGAGGATGCTCCCGTCACTGCTGAAACAACACCTGCTCCTGAGATGTTATTGGAGGAGGCAGCAGCTGAAGCCTCAGCAGAGGAGACGGTGGAAGCTGCAGCAGTTGTGAACATGACTCAGCTGGCAGCGGCCTCCTCAGGGGTGGACCTGGAGGTCCTACCAGCTGCAGAGCCAGGACCTACATCTGAAGCTCCTGCACATGAGGCCAAACACTGCCACTCCTGCCACTCTGCTCCATCAGCAGCAGAGGAGGCGGCGCCACCTGCTGCTTTGGCAGCACAGCTGACCAGTGAGGGAGCTGTGGATATAACACATGAGGCCAAGGAGGAAGAGTCACTGGTGGATGGACAAAGTAAGAACGTGCTGTGAGACATTTCTGAACACCCCAAACCTACTTTTCATAATATATAAATCTACACAATAGCTACACTTGTGTTGTTGTTTAAACAATAAACAACAGTATTGGATAAAAGCTTTATGTTTTACCTTTTTAAAATACAAAACCTCTCCTTTAAGTGAGTCACAACCAAAATAATACTTTAAGAATGTTGAAAAAAGTTTGCCCTCATGTCACAGTCTATCATCACAAACCATCATGTGGCCATTACAGTGAAACTTTCAGACACTAGATGGCAGCACAACAATGATTTGTCACAGCAGACTTACTGACTGTCAAAACACAGGGCAACAAATAACCAATCAGCACTTCACTCTGTTGGGGTGTGCCAGTGTCAGGGCCCTGGTGGCTCACAGACATGGCCTGATGATATACCTGAATGGAACCGAGCCGTCGTTAATGTTATCAGTTCCACCTGTAATTTTCCACAACCGAGACAATGGTGGACATGGATTAATGCAGTCCAGTTCTAAAGGTCTCCCTGCCCTGTATTTTTTAACATTTCCCTGCTCCAACACAGCTGATTGAAATGATCAGCTCATCATCAGCTGAAGTCTGTCCAATTCATTGGAATCAGGTGTGCTGTAGTATGGAAACATCTAAAACCAGCGAGCAAGATAGATAGATAGATAGATAGATAGATAGATATACTTTATTGATCCCAAGCTGGGAAATTCCGGTGTAGCAGCAGCATTATACACAGAGACAATAACAACACGATGAAATAAGAGGAACAACGTAGACATATTAAATAGCAATAGAAAAAAGTAATATACAAAATGTACAAAAGTGTATAAATAAGCAGAGTAATTGTAGTGCACGCCAAGGAACCTGAAAAAGAAGAAAGGATCAACATGTCACCGAGTCTTGCTTTGGTGTCATACTGTGGTGACAGCTGTATTGAAGTCTATAGGAGATGCATAGAGAAGTATACTAAAACCCAGCATATCTACATCATATGATTCATATGATCATATGATTAGGGGCGGCAATAGCTCAGTCCATAGGGACTTGGCTGTGGGACTTTTGGGACCAAAAAAAGAACAATGTGGACCAGCCGTTGGAGAATGCCGTTTCACATCCTGGGCATTGCCGAGGTGCCCTTGAGCAAGGCAATGACCCCGTGGCATGTGTGGCAGCCCCTTCGCTCATCTCCTCTACACTGTGTGTTTGTGTGTGCGCACCTGTGTGTAACGTGAGTGGAAAAAAGAATTTCCCAATTTGGGATTAAAATAGTATATAATGAAGAGGTGCCTCCAGAAAATGAAAGACCATACTTCAGGGAGTAGGTCAACGTAGGATTGTTTAGACACGTTGTCCAGCCCTTGACTTCATTAGAGAAAGGCTTGTGTTCAATGCATACTTGCAATCTCATCAGCGATATTTAGTTGTGCCTGCCCTGTTTGGCATAATAGGATCAGCCTGTCAGTCATTTGGAGAAGAAAAAAAAAAACAGTGTTTGACCTACTTTTTCCTTCATTTTCTGTTGGCATTTCTTCATCAGAAGTCGTTTGACGTAGATGTTTTAGAATGTTTCTCCATGCATCTTCTATTGGCTTAAATACAGCTGTCACTCACAGCCTTTCTTCTTTTTCAGGCTCCTTCGAGGCAACCAGGAACATGCTTTAATAACACTGGGTTAACAAAAGAAATATCAAACACTATACACAAGACAATATATCAGAGGGATGATACTAAAGAGGGTATCTGTAAGACAGACAAGTATCCACAAACATGGAAAAATAGTGCAACTCTAGTGCATACACACAAAAGCATAGGAAAGTAAGGGATAAGAAAGACACAACCACTTAACCACCATAATCTGTCATCAGGTACCAAAACATACAAAAGAGGCATCTCTATTTGTCCTGGAAATGGTGCAATATTTACAGTCAGAGATCATGGATGAAAACCAGTAGCTTACACAGATGAAAGTGGCACACAGAGAATTAAACCTTTTTCATCATCGAGGCCCTTTGGTGACATGGTGGTTAGAGTGTAGATGCAGAATAGTTCACATTTCAATTTGAAACACTGTCAGAAACGCCGTCAGCACACAGAAGTACAATTTTAAAGGGCCTTTGTCGATGAGAGCGGCTAGATTCCCAGGTTCAATAAATCCTAATCATTGAGCATCGGAATAATATAATGTGGCTTGATTGGTTCCCACTTGTCTGCTTTTCAATGTTGGTATTGAAAAAAACAAAACAATATGACGTTCACTGTATTTGGCTCTGACCAGATGTATTTCTGCCTGTATCCACAGAGCCAAAGATGTCTGTCTGGACTGTAAAAAGCTGCTCAGTGATGTAATAGTACAGTTAAGAAGGTAAACAAGCAGCACAGCTGTAAAGACAGTAAACTGGACAGCTTCAGGATAAGCATCATTCTCAGAAATGCTCAGAGTTACTGAGGGCAGTGTGACTCATGTATACTACCCCACTTTTCTTTGCACTTTCTTTTATTTAGATCCCACTTCCCGTGTCCATTCATTTTTATTTAAACTCTAGGGTGATTATATTGCAACATAACATAGTCATGTAAACTCAAGTATTCAGCCATAACCATACAAACCATTTGTCCTTGTTTGTTTCAGCTACAGAGACAATGGTGGTGGTGACAGCCCAGTCATGACATGACAGACAGTGTGCCTTCCACAACCAAGCCAGGACGATGGCGAAAACAGCATGAGGAGAACTAGCTGCCGGTTTAACTAGATAATGTGCCCTTTTTTGAAATCTTATTATTGAGGTTTTATTTAATTTTTTTAAGTGTCCCCTTTCTGATTCTGGTAAATCTTCATCAGCAGTTGTGGAACGATTCCCCTTTTTGTCTTTTGTCTTATATTGTAGGTGCCACACTTGCAAAGCGTTTCATGACCAGTTGAACTGAACATAAGTTTGGCTTGTTGTTACTGTTATGTTGTGATAGACTGCTTTTCATAGATAATACCAACATACAAACTTTACCCAGATTTTAAAGTGGGGACGCACCTATGTTCCCTGTAAGCTGATAACAGCCTATGTGATTTTCCCACTCACATCGGTATCATGGCACAAAGACATGCATTTTTCCTGACTATCTTAAAATATTTACATGTTTTAAGACCATTAAATATTTATTATGTTGCTAATTTAATAGTGATACATATTATCATAAGAAACCGCTACAACAATAAATAAAAAAGAAATTACGGCAGTGCAAATATTTGCTTTTTGAAGCTGATATCCATAGTATATCCATAATTTGGTGCATATCTATTCTCTGTTTTTTTTAGTATTATTGTTGTCTATATTTTACCTTCAACAACAAAAGACTGATACATTATTTACAAGTTCAAACTAATTATTATGATGATGTTCACCCTTTCACTTAGATGATTACATTCGACAGTAACATTCCTCCAAACTCTCTAAAAGTGTATGCTTTGTTTAAATGTTTGTCAGTGCACTGCATAAATGATCATATATTAACTATGTATTATACAAATATATTAGATAGTTAATATACCGCATTCTATGTTGTTAACCACAATGTCTGTGTTGTCATGATAATGTGCTCACATAGACGAATTAAATAAAGGGATGTACAAACATTCATCTCAGTGTGCATGACTTTATTCTTGCGTGAACCAGTGTTAATAATCAGTGTTATTAATCAGCGTGGCCATACACTGTGGTGCAGGGATGTGAGTGCATTGACCACTTGGTGGAGACATAAGACTGTCATTTGATCATTTTGTATGAACTTGTGGATATTGGATATTTAGGGGCTTTTGGGATAATTTCTGACCATAAGGACATCATATTTGATGAGAAGAGAAGCAAGAGAATACATTCTTATTACAGTGACTAATTGTTTACCCCCTGGTTATGGCTGGAGAGACCGGAATCGATCCTTTCAAACACAGATAAATAAACTTGATGATAACGAAATCAAGCTGAAAAGGTTTGGTTTACTCTGGTGAGCTCTGGTTGTTTATGTACGGCGTGACGTCACTTGTGTAATTTGCCCGAACAAGCGGAGTAAACTGACAACCGAGTCCGTCTCCATTAGCGGAGCAGCAGCCTGTCCTGACCGAGCGGCAGCGTCCTTATTCAGTGACTGTCGCACATGAAACACCAAGGGCGCCGAGCACTCTATGCCCATCTGTCTGGAGGCTCACCGTGAATACAAACAGCTAACGCTAATGTTGAGTTAGCTCGCGTTCCCGTTAGCAGCGGGACCCTTCAGACCGTCAGTTCGTCCGGGGAGGAGGAGAGGTTACTGGATGTCACACAGACACGCACTCAGACAGCAAACTCTCATTAGCCAGCGAGCTAACGTCAAGTTCCTGCTGTCAACTAAGTTGGTTCCCAGCAAAGAGCCAGAAAAAGAATTTCACGGTAAGTGAGCTGACCCGACATTAGCCAGAATTAGCCACATGGTTTGTTTGTGTTTGTCTTCTGTCAGCTTGTTTTTGTCACAGCGCTAACGGAGCTAGCTAACGTTAGCTAAGTTAAAGGCAATGTTCAGTTTCTGTTTCTTTTCAGCTTCTTTTGTGCGACGTTTGCTCAAAAATGACGGCTCGTGTAACTCGTTCGATTCTAGCTCAGGCATACTTATAACCATGTGTAAATGATGCAGGAGCTGGCTAATAATTCATTGATAAGGTTAGCTGCTCTGAAGAGCAAAGGTATCATTGCAACAGTGAATTCCCCCTGTGACTCACTGTACATGCCTGACATAGTCTGACAGCAAGCATTGCGAACAAGCGGCCAGCCAACTGTGCGATGTACTTTGAAATCTTGGATCCAACCTCACTGCTTTTTAAGTCCCAATACCACAATCTAAAACCAGTTGCATTAACACATTTAACTATATGGGATTTCTAAGATAGCAAGAAAGTGCATATTATTATAACCCTGCAGTGTGATGTCAGGTGTTGATAGGCAGGCCATTGATGCTGGTGGTATGGGGTCTGCATGGGAAGACTTTGTCAGGTGCTGTTTCCATTTTCTCATTGCTCGTTGAATAATCCAAATTGATGATAAATTATTTCAGCCGACTTCCCTAATATTCA
The DNA here is from genome assembly GCF_900880675.1 of Sparus aurata. Classification (NCBI taxonomy): domain Eukaryota; kingdom Metazoa; phylum Chordata; class Actinopteri; order Spariformes; family Sparidae; genus Sparus; species Sparus aurata. The sequence goes on along the minus strand of NC_044187.1, from coordinate 32,880,157 downwards.
ACATTTTAAATTTCAAAATCAACGAAACTAAACGAAGGTCAGTGACATAACTATCGATTATTTGTCTTCTTGATGTTTTACTCCTAAGTATTTAGCCCACAAAAATTCAAAAAGAATGATTAAAATGTCCGTCAGAGTTAGAGTTCAAAGTTTAAGTTGTGTCAATATGACGGCTCGTGTAACTACTGGAAAGTGAGAGATTATTTAATGATACTCTGTTTCATGTAGTGCATTTTTGTATTCAAAATTTATACAACTTCCAACTTCATTTAGATGGATGGAAAAAGATATGCATGTGCAAAATGGATTTTATATTTGCCGATGTGTAAACAGAGCTGATACCAGTAAGATTACCAATAATTTCACACTTCTGTATTTTTGATAAAAAGTCATCAGCCTGTAGTTTATGCAGACCCCAGGGTAAGAAAGACTCAGAGAGAAAAGATTAAGTACTTGATAAAGATTTTAAAAGATTTGTTGTGTTACAAATTTGAATTGTATTGATTTCCTCTGAAACTATAAAAAAAACGTCTACCCAGATGCAGCAGTTATAACAAACAAAATTTCAAGGTGCCAACAGCCACCTACTGTATCGGTATCTTGTTAAGTCAGTGAAGGTTATTTGACTTTATATTATTTGCTATAATTTCACCAATATCAGTAAATGCCTGATAACATAATTTCCCAATATTGGGTGGATAATTTGTCGGTCAGTTTACATAGTGAATACCTAAAGTAATCAGGGCAGATCTTAAGCATTTTCCGATTATCGGTATCAGTGACTTTTTAGATTGCTAACAAAATAACCCTAATTTAATCCTTATTCTCTCACACAATGTCCTGCCCACAAAAATATCTGATCAGTAACATGTCACAATTAATGACCTATAAACACTGAATAATCTAAATCTGCAAAGTAACTTGTAAATAAATGTATCAAGTCAATATAGTGGTAGTGAAGTTTGAAATAGCAGATAATGTAAACTACTCAAGTAAAGTACCTCAAAATTGTACTTAAGAACAGTACTTCAATACATTTAATTTAGGTTTATTTCATCGAAGGTTGTTTTTGACACAAAGAGTTTCATTTTTGCTGAACTGAATGAACACCGGTCTGAATACTGGTTTTCAGTCTCCTTGATTTCAAAAATCAGTATCAGCATCAGAGCTGGAAAAGCCACATCAGTCGGCCCCTACTCTGTACCTATCTATGAAGAAACTGTAAATTAACACCATTTAATTTCCTTGTGTAGTACAGTATTCTTTTCAAGTTACTGGTCCTCAGTTTAGTGGCTTCTGCGTACAGTTTGAAAATTATGTGTGTTAAGTTAGTGTTGGTTAGATAACAGAGGCCAGAGGCCTGGATCTGCTGACTCCAGAGTGAGCTGTAGTGAAGAGTCGGTGGTTTGTGCTGGTAAATGATTGACCAGCCTGCCTTTGGCTCAGCCGCTATGTCCTGCAGTCTGAGCTAACAGTTGAACTGTTGTCTGAAGGTTTCCACTGGGCGTGCCTCAATCCTGTAATGGGGTTAAATCATGAGAGGCCTGTCTAGAAATATATAGATCCAGACACTTAGGACAGGGATGGATTGGTGATGGGTGGGTGCAGATATCAGTAAACTGCACTGGGAGGATGATTGTCACTTGCAGAATACACATCATTACTATTTCATTGTCACTTTCTGTAAAGCTTTAGAGCTCATTTGGATATTTTCATGTTTCATCATATCCTAAGGTGAAAATACCAAGTTAAGCTCTGCAGTTATCATATCCTTTTAACTATTTTAAGCCTTATATTGACAAAAGGTAATCTCACAACATATCTTGTGGACTTTTGGGAGTTTTGAAGGAAATATGCACTTAATATAAATGATTTTGCCAAATACATTACCATGGCAATGCTGCATTCCTTTCATATGGGAAAACAAATGAACTTCCCAGTTTGTTAGTGCATTCACCTTGCATGAAGCTATTTTACACCAAGACTGTGACAACATTAGTTTGTTATTTAAAAAATCAACATGCAGGCAAATATTCTTTCCAACAACCTGATAAGGTCACAGTCAGTCACATTTTCAAATGGCTTGTTTTGTCTGACCAACAGCCTAAAACCCAAAGATGTTCAGTATGCAATGACATAAAACAGACAACTAGAAAAAAAACAGTTTAAATTTGAGAGGCTGGATCCTGCTTTTACATTTTTATTTAATAAGTGACTTAATGGATGAATTGATGATCAAAGTTCCTAGGAAATCGGATTGGTAAAGCTAATACATTAAATTCTGTATGTGATAACAGAATGCTTTATCACAGAATTTGCAGACATTCTCAGCCTTTTCCATTGTGGTTTCCCCCACCCATCTTTAATATGTCAGTGCTGAGATAATAGGCCTGACTATCGTTTGCATCTTAGAACAAACTCTTGAAAGTTTTAGGCTTATTTTCGCACCAGATTCTAATTAACCAGTACTCTGACCCAAAAGTGCCAACCCACCCAAGGCCTATTTTTTAAATCACTAAGTGACAGGAGATTAAATGTGACACTGGAACACCACAGGGAATTAATAACACAACTTAATGTCTATATAATTTTAGCAGCTGAGTTATAGTGGACCTCGCCTGAGTGTGTGCGTGTTTGGTGGATGGGTGGGTGTATGTCAAGTCAGTCCTGAGGTCATTCTTGCCATGTATTCGCTCGTTGTGTCATCACAGTGTGTGTGTGTGTCTGTGTGTGTGTGTGTGTGTCTGTCTGTGTGTGTGTGTGTGTGTGTGTAGAGGGCAGGGCACAAGGCAGGGCGTTGTATCTTTACCAACAGCCCCAGTTACTTGGAACAAAAGCTCAGTTGTTGAAAGATCATGTGACTGTGTGTGTGTGTGTGTGTGTGTGTGTGTGTGTGTGTGTGTGTGTGTGTGTGTTCCACCCTTGTCATGTGATCTGAGCTCAGGGCAGGGTCTGAGAAGTGCTGAGTCGCTCTGAGAGGTTCCTTCCACTCAGGGAACAGGCAGACAGCGAGCATGCAGGCAGAGAGAGGAGATGAAACACCACATGGATGGATGGATGGACGGACGGATGGATGGATGGATGTTGGACAGAGAGGCATGTGGGAGAGAGTCAGAGGCAGGCAGAAGGAGACAAAGATGCAGAAAATGTCCTGTTGGATTTCTACTATCATAGCAGGACAGCACCAGTCTCACTCTCTCATTCTCTTCCTCGTTTCTGGGATTTTTAAGCAGCAGACAAGTAAAAATGCAAGCCAGGATTTTGAATCGCGTCAACTTTTCTGCGAGGAAGGCAAGTTTGGACTTTGGCCCTTTTTAAGTTTGGATGTTTTCATTGAGATCTTGTGGTGGGAAAGTTGGCCTATCAGGATGACTCTGCTGTATCGAATGAAGTCTCGAGACTGCTACTGACTCACCATGAACAAGGGAAACAATTGTAAACGAATGGATGTTCATCCTTACAGTGAAACATGTAGCTCTAGCTGTTGTCCAGAATGACTTTCATTGCAACAGAAATATTTTCAATTCCTGAAATACCAGTGTGACTAGTAGCTCACTGTAAGGAGTGGTAAGGTCACTCTGTCTGCTGCTAACCTTAAGAATAATTTGTTTCTTTGATTGTAATTTGACAGGTATGTACTGGTAGTTTCTGATTGAAGTGGTTTGTTGAAATGGTAATTAAGCAGCCATTCATTATGATTCAGTTTGTTAGAGCTGAGAAGTGAAGAGGCAGCCACATGTTCACTGTCATCCAACAGGTCCTGTAATACTTGTTTGAGTCAATGAAGCCTGATGAGAGCACCTAACAGATCATTCGTGTGTTGCTTGGTGGGTTTGTCTATGTGTGCATGAGTGCATGCATTTGTATATATCAGATTATCCCATATCGGGAATCTGCCTGCAGCATGAATGTTTCATATTTTGGAGCCATTTATTTCCACTTAGATGAATGATTTCAGCATCATAGTAGGTGAAAATAAAGATGGAATAGAAAGGAAACGAAAAGAGAAAGAAAGGGAAGGAATAGCATTAAAGAGAGAAAGACAAACCTAGTCATGCTATTGCCCAGGCTGATTCATACTGACGTATGCTGTCATTTTAGTGCTATGTCATTCTGTTGACTGAGTGAAATCATACAGGCACCACATGCAGTACTCTGCACTTAGAGCCTCCCTTTAGCTCAATGTCTTTCTGATTGACTTTCTAATGAAAGGAGTTAGCTGTGTTCATAGATTACAAAAGCCCAATGTCACAATCTCCAGCTCCTCTGTGAACTTGCATAATAACTTTGACAGTTAAACAGAAACATAACGGCATAGTGCAACGCATGTACACACTGTTCTTTGGTTAGGCTGTTCCTGGGCCAAGATTAGATTGGATGTATGAGAGGAAGTAGAGTATGGAGAGAATTGATTCTCCTCAACATCGGAAAATTATACAGGTAAGAAATAGTGAAGAACCAATCTGTCCTGTTTTCTTGGGACTCAGGAGCAGCACATGTAGGTTGGAGCCAGCTCTAAGACCTGTGCATGTGTCACAGTTGGGTAGGAATCTCTAGACACCTTAGGATTTGATTTCGATTCAGAAAACTGTGATATTATTATAAAATGATTATTGATGCATCTTGATCAATGTTCAGCCATCTTCATCAAAACTCAATAAACTCACATAAACACAACCCATGTTTCTAGTCTTCAAACTTTACAGGTGTGTAGTTGAGTTCAAAATGAAGGACTAGTTCGAACATAATAGGTATGGTCCCATGTAATAATGCATTAATGAGTCAGTGGGCAGAATGAGAACATGTTAATGGGTGTTGCGGCTGGTGTGAACCCATTTCAGAATAATATTAGTATTCACTACATCTGTACACCTGTCTAAAAATCAAATACTAATGTTTTCACAGCTGTATTGACAGCACTGCACTACGATAAGACAGAGTATGATCTTAAGTGGATTGAGATTGTGGTGGCTCCAATTCCACCATGAGATCCTGAGCAGCATACCCATGCATGTAAATCTTGTTATCTTATCACCAATGGCATTTTTACAAGCTTATGGCAAGGGCTCTGCTGAAGCTGATTGCATCTTCAAATATTGTTGTAGACTTGGCGATGCCTGACTTGTCTGTGGTGCCACTGCTGCCTCAGTTGGGTGGCAAGCTTCCAGGTGAGTCTGCAGATTTGTCGTCGTTGTAAAGTAACAGCCTTTTTTTTTAGTTTGCCAACAGTGTTGTAGAGACTAAAATACTTCCTCATACTGCTTCTCAGATGCTTTGTTGTTGTGATTGTCCTCTCAGGAGGGCTTTGCTCCTCCCTGGTATCCTCCAGTTCTTTAATAAACAACATTAAAAGCTTAAGAGCATTCAGTAAGTCAAACCAGAGTTAACACCAGACTGATTTTTATTTTTTGATGGCCTATTTGATCACTGATGTTACAGAATTCCTGTTATATAGAACTCTGATCAGACATATGTCTTAAGGAACATCATATTGAGTCTACATTTAAACAGGATTAAAACACAAAATACATCAGTGCAATGATCTACTGTTTCTCTTACCTTCCCTCTCACAAATGGTGCTGAACGTTTTGTCTGTTCTGTCCATGATGTTAGTTGTGCTGTACCAAATGAAAACAACAGTTATGCTGGCAACATGTTTCTTGCAGCACATGTTAGTGGCTACCTAGTACTAGTACTTCTCCTGTCTCTGTTTCAGACATCTGTAGTTTCTTCAGCTGTGGAGCAGGAGTTTGACACTTTGACACTCTGCGGCAGTTGTTGTAGCATCGCTTGTTTTTGTGGGTCTTGGTGTCGTTTTTTTTTTTTTTTCATTAAACTGGCCCAGTCATGTCTGCTTCACCAGTGAAATTCCAAATTGTATTCATTTCATTCCCAGTTTGGGCCTATTAACTTTTTAAAATGTCAGACCCTGCATAGGGCCTATGTCCTTGTCCCAGACATTGCCGGAGCATGCTCAGATGAAGTGCTTATGCTATGACTAAACACTTTATGAATCTCTTAATGTTTTATTACGCTGGCTAACCTAAACGCACTCTCAGCTAGATCACAAGGCAAACTATTCTACGGCCTACTGAGCTTATAGACTGTAAATCTGATAAATTTTGGTCTTGAACAGACTATCACAGTTCGAATAGTTCCTTCAGCGTTTCAATGTTTGAATTTCAAATAAAAGTGACAGCACAACTGTAGATGAGCCTCAGCTTTATGCTGTTGAATAATTGAACAGAGGATTTCTCCATCCAAGCTGATATCATGTGGTCTCAGCAGAGGAGTGAGCACCAGCTCATCATGGCTCATCCATTATACAACGGTTAGAGTAACTGAGCCTTTCCTTATACACACCCTGTATGAAGATGCATGATATTTAGGTCCTAAATCCCTAGTTCATGCATGAAGTTACACTATGTTTCAGCTATTTTGAAAAGTGTTATTCCATTTTTCAATCAAAATGTGGGAACTTCAAAGTGTCAGTGAGAGAGTTATTTCTAATCTCTGTCCCTGTGTGTAGAGAAGAATTTGAAGAATTTTGCACAGGATTATCTTTATGCAGAGGGTGGGCTCACTTGGCTGTATAAGTGGAGAGATGTGCTGTGGTTGGTGAGGAGCAGAGAGTTGTCCTGCTTGGAACATGGTGTATGTTCTCAGGTCTAAAGGCAATATTGTTTATAGCTGTTTTGAAAGGTCACAACTGAAGCTTAGTTGACGAGCCTGCTGGCATAAAGCTATCACAGACATGAGGAATTAAATTATTGATAAACACTCACAATTTCAGTACTTCTCATTCATGGTATGGCATTTGTTTTTCCATGTGAAAAATTAGGAAACGAAAGCTTTCAGTAAGATTTTTAGACTCGTGGCGTCCAATCATGGCATGAAGTGCGCTCAGCACCACGCTCCTAGGTACTGATGCAAAATCTGTATGTGCAAGGTGTGAGCAGAAGGCTAAATAGAGTTATTTGCGGCTAACCCTAACTCTTACCATTGAAAGTTTTCATGTATTCAGACAGAGGTAGAAAAGAGCATATTTCTAATTCCTTACTGCCATATATTGATTTAACTTGCTTAACTGGAAACTGTTGTGATCAGGTTTTATAAGCTCCAGCTAGCCAGCTAATCAAAGTAATGTTAGCTCCATAAGTGGATAAAAACCTCTGTCTCCGGGACTGACTTTTTAATGATTGCAGCTTTCTGAGAACCTTGTTTAGAAACTTAAATATTCACCTGATGACTACATGATATTGTGCTAAAAACGATCCAAGGCAGATTTGGTCACATTTTCAGTAGACCTACAAACAACATTCATCAAGTTTGGTTCAATAATGAATTATTTCATTAATTCTAATCATTAATTCAAGAATGAAATCTCTCATTATTGAACTATTCTTTATGAATGTTTTTTGTGACAAAGTAGTCTGTTTCCACTCATTCCATCGCAGAAAAAATGAGAATTGTATAAATCATTGGAACTCAAGACTGCCATGATATACTGTACATGTTCTTAACAAGTGCATGTAAACTTTTAACCATCACTGCACTTAGCTCACCTCTGGTGGCCTACTAAGACAAATCCCAGTAGGCCAGTGTCCAAGTCAGACCTTTGAAAACATTGATAAAATAAGAGCAGGTGGAGCATCGGTTTAAACAACCTTATACAGTTTGTGTACGTGTGCCTCTCCATGCTCCTGCCTTCTTCTTGCCGTCCCGTGGAGCAGTACAAAACAGGAACTGAGGGTCCTGTGGTGCTCCAGTCTGCCCCGCCTTAATCTTTTACTGGACACTGTGTTTGTGTTTGAGGGACTGACTTCGCTTCCTCTCATTGCATTTGTTCCTGTAATAGCTGACAGGCACTTCCTGCAGACCAGAGCTTGCAATAAAGAGATGGGAGAAGATCTAAGAAACCTCTTCCTTTAATGAGGCCTCGGGCTACAGTTAGGACAGACACTGGAAGGGGTAGTTGCGTTTTAGCCAGGTGTTTTTTTTCAGTGAAGTCTCTAAACTTCATGATTCTTTTTGTTTGACAATTTGTTAAATGTCAAGAAAGAAAAATATGCGTATTTGCTTGCTCAACGCACAGGGTCATCAGGTCAATAACAACTACTCTGGAGGTGGCAGGGATTCATTTATTGTTGTGTATCAAGGGCACAGTACAGGGCTGACAGAGGGAAAAAGGCAGACATCTTTTATCAAACACACTTTGGCAAAATATAGTCATGTACTATTGCAGCGTCACAGACTTTGTTGTGTTAAACAAAATGTCTTCTCTCTCCAGGGGCCTTTCTTCATCAAACTGGTTGAGGTCACCAGACAGAGACACTGTGGCCAATCACTGGCTGTGACTGCTGATCCCTGAGGAGCATGAGTCATGACCTCAGTGGTGCTGGTCGACGCTGGTGGGACAGTGGTGGAGTATGTCACAGCCGAGGAGTACCCCCAGCAGGTGGGTTGGAAGCAGACACAAGCAAGAGTAACACTGTCACTGCAGCTCACAACAAAATCTAGCTTTCTCCATCTTATTCTCTTACTAAAAACTTTTTATGACTGTCTTGTTCTCTTCCCCTCCCTCAATACCTTTGCCATGCAGGAGGAAGAGTGTGAGGTGGACATGGAGTATGAAGGAGAGGTGGAAGGCGAGTGTGAAGCTGAGGAGGCCTATGAAGAAGTACAGGAAAGAGAGGAGGCCGAGGACTACCCAGCAGTCATAGTAGAGGAGGTGCCTGGTGCTAACCTTGCTGAGGAGCAGGGTTACTCAGCCCAGGTGGTGGTGTATGAGGATGAGGCCTACCTGATGCAGGAAGTGGGCGATGAGCAGGAGGTGGAGACGGAAGGGGAGGCAGGTGAGACATAAATATTGCTGTATTTATCAGAAATTTGATTAAGTCTAACTTTTTTGCACTGTAGGATAGCGAACTAGATGACTGTTAGTTAATTTTTGCCAGCACCATAGTTCACCAAATAAAAACCACTAATTTGACAGGGATCTAACATTACAACAGGCATGTACTTTACATTAGCTGTACTTTATAACTCAGCTGTGGACATCAACTACAGTTGTTAGGGTCAGTGTAGGGAGTGTTTGATAGAACTGGCAGCTCAAAACTTCATAGGCCGAATGAACCAACCATCAAAGCATTTGTTTTGTTCAAAGTGAGTTGAAGACCTAAAGATCTACTGTTGAAGATCAACGTAGGCGCTCATTTTGTGTCATCAACAAACATCTTCTCTTGTCTGGTGTCCTATATAATTGGTACCACCGGGGTTGTCAGAAGTCTATTAGCTGGTGGAAAATTGTCCTCACTGTGGCACCCCTAATGACTATCATACAGGTGCAGGACATAACACATACACCTCACTAATCAGAATGCCAGAGCAAACCTATGTCGTTAAGCAACCTGTTTAGCCCTTTTGCTGAGGTTGGGTTTAGGGAAATTTGACTCTTGTTTCTTTTCTCTATCCTGTTACCATTGCCAATGCACAGTTTCCATTTCCTCTGCGTCACTGAGGTTTTAAATTATTAGTAAAAGAGAGACATTTTACCGTCTGTGAGTGTGTGTTCACACTTATGATCGCCACCTTTGCTTTAATGAAGAGGCTTATCATTTGAGTGTATCATGATGAGCCATGTCATGGTTCACGTTGACAGAGTTATAAAGATTGTCACATATTTTCAGTTGTCACTGCGAGAGCTGTCTGTCAGAGTGGCAAATCAACAAAAAATGGCAGTTGATTCGCCCAGTGTCCTTGTACGAAATCAGTCATTGTGTGTATAACACATTACAACGTCATTTTTAAAGTATTGCTTTTGTGGTGTGTTTGTAAAAAAATGTTTCAAGTATTGATAATCTGCTATTCTGGCTCAGTTCACCACCTGTTTTTCATTGGTGTATTTTTGCTGTTTCTGTCTTCTCATTTTATGTGTTGTGGTCTGACGGTCATTGACTGTCGGTAAAGTAGGCTGAGAGATTTGCAGGCCTCTGTGTTCACACACTGCCACCTTGTGGATAAATTGTGGACCATAACTATTTGACGAACAGGGAAAGTACACAGTAATATTTCTCTAACCATCCATTAATCCCTTATTAATTATGTCTAGTGTCTGATCCATGTGCAGTGTTTGTAAGTATGAAACACATTGAAAGATTCGATGGTTAATATAATTTGTAATTTATGAAAGCTTTTTTCATTGACAGTTTGGATGTCATACATTTTAAACTTTTAACTGAAGTTAGCAAGCTGCATGTGCTGAACATTAGAAGGTAACAATCAACCAAAAGAGAAGAGAAAGTTCTAGCAAACTTAAGGAACACTTTATTATTATTTACTACATTTTTAACAGTTATTTGCACTTCAGTAGTTAATTAATTTCTTTTGACTGATATTTAAACTTAAATAATGTATACTTTACCTTGGACAATTCACAGTATATCCCCCAATTGCAACTATTACCAAAGAAGCTATTTAAAATATTTAATTGATAATGACTTGTATACTATATATATATATATATATATATATATATATATATATATATATATATATATATATATATATATATATATATATATTACACTGTTGGAATGCATTTGTCTTGTACTTAACTCCCAGTTAAACCAGTTAAAAGTAGATAATGAATGCTGTGAAGCACTGTATGTATGTATTATGTATGGTCATTCTAATCCATAGTTTAAACAGAGCAGCAAAAGTCAGTCTTTACAAAACAAGGGTTGTTCGTTGTTTTGAACTTAAGTGGGCTAGATAAACTTACTTGCAAATGTGTTATGAGATAATTCGATTCTTGTCCAGTGAGTTAATTGTAAAAGCTGTTATCACAGTACAGCTTTATTTGACGTAGTCACTACGCAATGGAGGGAGGGCGAACGAAGGATTTCCTGTGTCGGCGGCGGACGGATACTTTTCTGCCGCCGTAATGCGTCTGGTTGAATTTGAGGAGATCTCCCTTTAGTGGCGGAGTGATATGAGCTAGTAGCTTCCTATACAATTCAGTGAGAAGTCAATGTGAATCTGCAGCAAGGGGAAAACATGGCGACTTCACAGCATGAGGGGCACGCAAACCAGCTCGATTTACTCATCAGAGCCGGTAATGTATCTCTGTGTACTTGTAACTTCGACCCGGGCGCTGATTCTAACACAGGGGTTGTGTTTTTAATCTCGACCGCTGCGCCTCAGTCCGCTGAGTAGTGTAGTGAAGTAATGGAGGGCAATCAGGAAGTGATCACCTTGGTAGCAACCTGCATGGCGTTGCTACAAGGTTTATCAAACCCGGTTTAAGAGGTGAAAAACTTTCGCGGGGCTTTGCTGTTTGCACAAATAGATGGTTGTCTGCACGAGGTGTGTTTTGCATGTTGGAGCAGATTTTTCTCACCGCAGTGTGATTGAGAATAACGGTTTGCAGATCGGCTCTGCACAACCAGGAAGTGTAAAGATGTTGTCTTTCCTACGTCTTTGCCACGCTGTCTGAGTCGGAAGGACATGTGGGTTTATTTTTACTAGCATAAATCCGGTACATACTAACAGATATCACCTATGTTATTGTTATGAATTATGGATGTCGTAGTATTTGATCCCGACTGGCTTCAGTTTATTTTGTTTGTAGGAAGAATATTCAGTAACAGTCTTCACACTGTGCCCATACGTAACAGCCCATTAAACCAGAAAATTAACCGCCGTATTCTTGTATTTTTGTTACATTTAGGTGTGGTGATCACATTTTACACATTTCCAGTGTCAGAGATTTTCGTATTTGTGTTTCATGGTTTCCGTTATCGTGTTGTGCAGCCTCGGATTGAAGCGTGGGATGGCCTGGTTCACTCGCTTTCTGCCCTGTAGTTGTTTCAAGTGCGGCTTCAGCCTTCGACCACACTGGCCTGTAAATACACAATTTGTATGATTTCACTTGCTTGTTAACGGTGTCTGTTAATGAACGAGGAGTTTTGAAAACATAACTCCGTCCCAATTTACGTTTAATCGCAATTTTGAAAGTATTTTTGTCCCACATCGATGGCGGAAGCATTGTGTATGTAAGAGGGCGGGGTCTGTTGTTGATCGACTCCCTCGTTAGTCCAATAGCATGCGCGCTGTTTCACAGCGTCAGTAGACGTCCAATGAGGTTTCATCGGAGGCGGGTTAGTAATCGAAGAATGAGCCAATAGGAGGCGAGGCGGGTGTTGAGTGACAAGAGGATTTGTGGGCTTCTTCGAAGAGAACTGGAGGGAAAGGATGAGGACTGTAAACACGGAAGTTATCAGGGGCAGCACTACTTTTTGTCGGACTCGCTGCTACTCTTGGCGCCGTTAGTTTGTACATAACAGGCATTTTGCTCACATCTGAAATTTTGTAATACTCTAATTATATGTCACCCACGTAAAACATGATTCGTGGAAAAATGTCACTGTTTGTAATTTCCTATTACTTAATAAGTAAGTATAAAAAAAAAAAATTCCTAGTATTCTGCACAGACTACAAATGGCCAAAGTGTCTATATGTGGTTATGTCGGTCAAGCCAAACTGCAGTTTTCTGACTTTACGCCTTTTGGCGGTCTCATTACAAGGGCAGCGGTGTAGGCTATAGGGTCTCTGCTGTGAGGGCTCCCAGCATGTCCTGTTTGTTTATTAGGGGGACTGAATGAGCAGACAATCTAAAGATAGCCCATTTCACTCCCCTATGCGGTGCCTGTTGCCTCAGTGAGATAGCCAAACATGGACAGAGCAGGGTGTGATGGCATCTCGTGTTTCCCACCATTGACTGACACCAACAGCAGGTGACCTGGGTTCCTTCTCAGGGCTCTAGATGAGGCCACGTAACATTTCCTTCACAACAGGCAGAATCACATTTTTTTAAATTTAAACAGCACTGCGCCTTTATCTGCCATGTATTGCCATATTCACACTTCTATTGGAAGGGAGGAGAGCTATAGGATTAGTAAAAAGGTTAGAAGCCCTAGTTAGTTGTCACTCCTCAGTACAATAGAAACATTCTTGGTGTTTTACATCTAAACACAAAAGTCAATGGTGTATTGTGGACCCAGGATATCTAGTTTAAGTATTACAAAGAGGCAGATGATGAAAACTTTTTGTACAGTAAAGAAACTACTTTACTCATACCTGGATCAGTTTGGTTGTGCTGTCTATTAAGATTTTCAAATCAGTTTTCTAAAATAAATGTTCCTTCACTAGGGGGCGCCATATAGTGTTTTGTATGTAATTTGTTGTAAGCGACAAAACAGTTGGTTGTGGCATTTTAATTATATATTGTTTGGGAAATTATGAAGCCAGTGAAGTAAAGCATAGAAATTGTGGCAGCTTGGCTTAGGTAAGAAAACAAAAGACAGCAGTTTTCCCTGTGGGGATTAATATGGTCAAACTCGTATATTTAGGAAACACAGGCTCCACTGGGCTCAACCAGCTGTTTTTTTTCTTAACTTTTTTAAAATGATTCTGCGTGTGTGTGTGTTTCAGTGGAGGCATCTGTCCATGGCACCAGCATCCACTGCTCTGACAAGACCTTTGAGGCTGCAGAGGCTCTGCTACGCATGGATTCACCATCCAGCCTCAGAGAAGACCGCAGCCCAGGTAACACTGGAGAAATGACACGCAAAAAACAAAGGCGTCAACACAGCATAGAAATGGTTCAACTTGAAAGTGATATTTTTAACGTGTCTTTTAATGCAATAAAATTGTATTCATTTGTATGGTGGAGTATTGTTGGTCAGTGAGATTCCCACTGCTCTCTGAAATTAGCTGTGGTTTGAACATGCAGAAAGTAATTCTTTAGAGCTTAAATATGTCTTAAGCTGCTAAATTTCATTTTTAGGCAGTTTAGAGAAAAATCTAGAATTGTATGACTCTGCTTTCTTCACCTCTCGTAGTAATCCAACAAGAATTTGTTAATCAAAAGTATTTTTACTGTTGGTGTAAACCTGGCGTTAAGGACCAAAATTATGAAAATAAACATTTTAAAAGTTCTCACAACGGGTTTAAATCCTCAAGCACTGTGAAAGTGTAAATATGAAATGACTCAACTGTTATTTAAACCTCATAACGCTACTTTAAAGTATAATTCTAGCTCTTCTTAATTCCTCCCTCCAGAAGCTTTTGTCCCACCCTGCGTAGCGACACCAGACTTCCTTCACGCTGCCATGCGTCCTGACATGATCACAGAAACAGAGGTGGAGATATCAACAGAAGAGTGTTGTGAGGAGGAAGATGAGGAGATTGGCACCCTGCTTGAGGAACCAGAACCCGGCCACGAGCCTGTCAGGAAGAGGAGAGGTAGGCAGAAAAGGCTTGTTTTGTTTGTCATCAATAAAATAGAAGGAAAGTGAACCCCTAGTAGCCCAATGCTGTGGAAAAGCATCTAGAAATGTTGAAACTTTATTTCATAAAGTTGTTGACCCACTATCAGCACTGGGTTGTGGAGTATGGGACATTTAAACGTCTAAAAAAGTTGAGCAAAACTATGTTTTGAGTGTTTTTAGACAAAAATTTAAATGGAAAACATCTGGCAGCTCTGTGATTAAACTTACCTCATAAGCCATGCCACAAACCAAAACCTCAAATTATAGTTGTTGTGTTTATTCAAGAGCACCATCTAGTGGTAGAATCGTACTGTTGGGTCTAACTTCAACCTCACAAGTTAGTGATCTGAATTTTTCTTTTTACAGCAGGACGGAAGCCAAAGACGCATCCGTCATCCATTTCCAACGGCTCACCAGACCTCGGCATCAAGAAGAAACCAAGAGAGGGGAAAGGTACCTGACAGTAGTAATGTTAACGGCTATGATAAACATAGACGTATGCATAGATTTGTCGCCACTTTGAATGTTTTAGCACAAATAGAGATGTTTTACAATTGAGCAACGCATTAACTTGACTCCATTTCCAGCAGGGAGCACAACCTACCTGTGGGAGTTCTTGTTGGACCTCCTCCAGGACAAGAACACCTGTCCTAGATACATCAAGTGGACCCAGAGAGAGAAGGGCATCTTCAAACTGGTCGACTCAAAGGCTGTGTCCAAACTGTGGGGCAAACACAAGAACAAGCCTGACATGAACTATGAGACCATGGGACGGGCACTCAGGTGAGGGGTGTGTGTGGATTAATGTATCTGTGTGAGGAGAATGTCTTTCATACTTGTGTTTTTGGTCAGCCTCACCAAAACTCTTGCTCTTCCTTTACCCACAGATATTACTACCAGCGGGGGATCCTCGCCAAGGTAGAGGGCCAACGCCTAGTTTACCAGTTCAAAGAGATGCCCAAAAACATAGTCATTATCGACGATGACAAGGCTGACATGCCCTCCCCTGATGATCTGATTGGCTCAGAGACCTCATCCTATGAGCGCGTGCTGCCCTCGCCAGATGTGCTGCTGCAGGCGAGCGATCTGTCATCTTCCAAGAAGCCCAACATCCTGCGGGGTAACAGGGCAAACGTGGTCCACGCTCCTGTTCCCACAGGCAACAAGACATTGGCAGGAGGCGTGGCAGGGATATCGAGGATAGTGGCAGTTTCAGCAGCATCAGATGGGAGTCAGGCCCAGCAGTCTCACGCGGCTATCATCTCTAACGCCAGTGGGCCAAGGTGAGACTCCTGCAGAGAGACGAGGATCTTCTGATTGACATGCAAGGGTCCTCCTGAGCAAGAGGGCTGATGCAAATGTTGGCGTCTTTCCAGAACAGTAAGTGTTGACTTTTGACACTCTTACTTTCTTGCTTTTCATCTATAGGACGGTGCGGGTGGCTATGCAGGTGCCTGTGGTCATGACAACATCGCTGGGTCAGAAGATTTCCACCGTTGCTGTGCAGCAGCAGGCAGGAACGACAGGGGCAGGCGGCCACACCACCCTCCTCACCAACACTTCGGCTATTGGTGGTGCTGGGAACACCAACTCACAACAGAAGGTGTGTACACTTGCAATATCATTCTTTGATGATCATATATGCATATTATAGCAGAGTATCTGCACCATGGTCCATAATGTAACTTTATTGTCCGGCTCAGGCTGAACACTCAACACAAACTGCAGACTTTCAATTATCAGCACCCAAATCCCCTCAGCTCTGAGTGTTGGCGTAGCACCAAAAGCTCTTCAGCAGTCGGATGATTGCGTTGTAGGCTGTGGATTCTCAACACCTGTGGTAACATCCTTGCTAGTAGGCTGGTCAGCTATCTATAGTTTGAGCTGTATTCTGCCCCAATCCTCTCCGAAAACATGATGCATATGTGAAAACATTCTTCTTCTTCAGTCTATTAGACTGAAGACATTTTTTAGGAAATGTGACCCAAAAAAAATATAAGAGCCATCAAATCTGAATTTAAGACATTTAAATTTAGACCTTTTATAAGGACCCACAGCCACCCTGTTAAATTCTGTATGAATAATTTTATATTATCAGGTCCATGTTGCATTAATTTAATTGATTACAGTACTATATTTTATTGTTGTACTGCTAGTTAATATTAAAAAAATTTGTAAAAATGAAAAATGATTTGGGCCACATTGTCCTTTTGATTTTCCATTATATACTCACTTATACTTATGGAGGCATGATCGTGTAAGAGGCATTTAATTGCACTCTATGTGGTATTAAAATGGTCTGAAAAGTAATCTTTGAAATGAACCCCACTATACAAGTTATTTACATGTTAATGTACGTGTGGTTTTCTTTGGACAGGTTGTGATCCAGACCATCCCCACCATGGTCCCAGCCACCGCAGAGAACGGGGACAAGATCACTGTCCAGCTGGCTAAGATCATCACAATCCCAGCCCACCAGTTAGCTCAGTGTCAGCTCCAGACCTCCACGGGCACAAACAAGTCCGGTGTCGGGGCCTCACCAACGGGCATCAGCCTCCTCGGGAGCCCCCTGACGGTCCGGGCCCTGGCACCCGTCAACGTCGCTCCGGGAACGCAAGTGATGAGACTCACCGTACCAACGCAGGCACAACAACAGACTCTTGTGGTGTCACAGCCGGGCAGTGGGGCGGGGGTTGTAACCGTATCAGCAGCCAATCAGACGTTGACGGCACAGCCTCGGCTCATAAGCGGCGTCATTAACGGTTCTGAGCTGGTCATAGGAGCACCAGCGGTCGGGGCACTAGAGAAGCTGAAGGCTGCAGGAGTCCAGGTCCAAGCTGTGCAGGTGCCGGTGACAGTCCAGCAGAATGTCCAATCAGAGGCCATGGACACTGAAGTGGTAATCAAACTAGAAACGCCTGACGTGACGATGAAGTCGGAAGAGCCTGAGTGTTGAAATCCACCAATATCTTTTCCATCTCATCCAGAGAGGATTAGTTTGTACATGTGCAGCGTCATTTTTACTCTTGTAATAACCAGCAACAGTCTGTGAGACTTAAAAGACTCCCGAAGGCCTGTTTTTAGTCCTGAACCTGTCCTCACATTTTCCCCATTGCTGCCAAGAACTTCACTGAACTAAACCGGTCACAACGAAACCTTTCACAGCTTCAAACTGTATTCTGCAACAAAGGAATCGACAGACTTTAAAGGAACTTGTTGGGAAGGGTAAAGGGACCAACCCTGATCACTACAATTTTTGCCTTCTTAAAGGACAGCTGTCAGTGTCTCAAAATTTGAATAAGGGAAAGAACCTTGAAAGTACAAAAAAAAAAACCTGAAACACTACAAAATGAGGCAAATAATTAAGACTAACCAAAATGTGAACTATGTAATAAAAAATAGACACAGTGGGGGGTGTAATGAAGCTTTTGTAGAGACCATTTGTTTATAATTTTGCCTCAAGATGCTAAAACCAGCAACCCTTTTTTTTTATTTTTATTTTTTACTTATATCACTGTGCAGATCAAGTGTGGGTGGTGCTACGTGAGTCGTAAAAGAGGGAGTGAGGGAAAGAGAAAGTGGAGCTGCGAGAAGCTCTAACAAGGAATGATATCAGACGGAAAATGGTCAAGTGTGTACATATATACAGTATATATATATTATCTACTCTACAGTTTACAGAGCTAAAGTTAACAGAACAGCCTTAGATTTTAATTTTGACTTTCTTTTTCATGTATTGTCTGAACAGTAGGCTGAACATTTTTTTTGTGTGTGTTTTGATACCTTGTACCAAGCACAGTATTACTGAAACTAGGGGAACTAATATTTGTATTATTATTATTAGTTCCTCTGTCTCTATCGGGCTGTTAAACACTTACTTAGATTGAATCTCAAAGAAGAAACAGTAACACGGTGTAGATCAGAGGTCAGGTTGCTTGCAGTGTGTCCTCCAGCATTTGGGAACATTTCTAGGCTTGAATTTCAGACACGTTTGACGAAAGGTCTTGATTCCTCTAAATATGACTCAATTATTTTATTTTCTGAGAAATGTTTGCTCATTTGACAACGCTTCAGTCTGGCTGCATGTAAATGTGACTGAGCTGATGCCTGAGGTCTTAGCTGTGCCATGTCTCGAAAAAAGAATCCAAATAGAAAAAAAAAATGTACGTAAAGTCAGAAATCAAGAATAAAACCAAGCAGTTACTTCAAAGAGAGGCATCGAAAATCACAAGTTTATGCAAGAAATCTCAAAACCACTGTGGATCCCAGGTCACTTTACTTCTGGCTTAAAACAAAGTCACATTGCCAGCAGAATTCTTATTTTCTATCCTGCTGTTTTGGCCCCGCCCCTGTACTTCACTATTACTTTTTTTTTTTTTTTTTTTTATCCAAGAGGAGGAAAGATGGAGAGAAAGGCGTTTGTGTTCAGACTGAACTGTTTGTATATTCAACATTTGAAGTATATTCTATTTTGCTGTACTCTTGTTTCAAAGTGTATTAGATTTTACTGAAATATAAAAAGACATTTGAAACCTGACTGACGGTTGTCATTCTCTTCATATTATTATTATTTTTTTTATTTTACATTGAAGCTTTGAAGTTACTCACAAAACCAATCTGATTGGCAGATGACACGTTTTTATGCAGCGAGGACATTTATTCTTCTAGTCGAATGGAAGCACTTTGAGTACAGACCGTTTTTCTGTGGTTACTCTGCACATTATATTGATCAGATAGACACAAAATAAATCTGTGATATTTGGTCATGCTTTAGCTGAAATTCGTCATGTTGTCTTGCACGTGACAGTGTTTACAAAAGTAGTCTTCGACGATCTAGTTTGTTGGACATTTAAAAATTACCATCTGTTGGTAAAGTATGTGCAGTTCAATGTTCCCATGAGAACCTTACAGTTAATAATCAGCAACACTGACAACAAAATATTGCACACCTCAGCTGTGGCTGTATGTCGGTCATGCCAGCGGATTATGGTACCACTGATGCTGATGTTCAGACAGCAGTGGATTACATTAAGCACTGCAACAGATATTTGAGTCATCAGTTTGATAGTCATCCATCAGAGACCGGCAGATGTTAATCTGTTGGTGTGTATCCAGAACAAGTGAACTCGCTGACCTTTAAAAGGGCCAGTTAACCCAAAATATATTTCCTGGTATGTAGACAGACTTGGAGGTCTAGTTTTATTTGCCCAGCTTGATCGATATCTACCTCCACCACGGTGAAATGCAAGTGAATGGAATTTACTTTGTGTTGCTCATAGAATTTGGAAAGTTCAACAGCAGGTGTCATTACAGGAACAATGCCTCTGCTAATCTGGATAAAGCACAGACCATTTTGTCAGCAGTTTTGTAGGAACCATTTCTTCCAGTAACCAGAACAATGTGTCTTTATTGACACACTGCAGTACAGTTTTTTTAGATGTAATTCTTCAATACTGTGAGCACCCCCAACAAAATGGCTCTGAACTCCCCTAGATTGGGGTGGATGCAGTCGCGAGACGAGTAAAAGCACAACAACCTGCATTGATACTACTTTATAAATTGATAAGTTTAGGTGAACCGTTCCTTTAATTCCAAAACCACGAGGGTAACCACAGAGAGCCTCACCAGGGGGAGTAAATGTAAATACTTAACTGCAACTATCATCAAATATTAAAACTCAAACGTACAGCAAAATCACTTCATTCTCAGTCACTCTAAGTCATTGGCAGTGTGAAATCTGGGTGTTCAGCGTCCTATCTTCATCATCTCCTTTCACTCAGATGTGGCGTCTCCTCGGCACGCCATCTTGTTGAGAGAAGTCGATCAGGAGCCAGTCTCGACTGTCTCCTCACAGCAGGGTCTCTTCCTGTGTCCTCGTCCATCACGTCCTTCTCACTCTTTCTCCTTAAAGTTGAAGTCACAAACCAGAGAAAGGTGGTCAGATGGATAGCTGAAGGATGGAAGCCTGTCTGGCCCAATCTGCTCCTCAGTGGGCATGTCCAGAACTGCGTCCACTCTCAGTGAGTCCTGAGTGTACCAGATGTAGTCCAGAGTGGTGCAGCATTCCCCAGTGGGTCGAATCTTCCACGTTGTGTATTCTGGCTCGGTCAAACCGTCCTGGCTGAGTTTCTTATAGGCCGAGTCCAAACCAAGAGGCGACGCTGTGAAACGTCGGTACACCTCCTCAGAGGGGACTGCGTTGAAATCTCCACATATGACCAGAGGAATGTCAGAGGTGGGGGCACCTGTCTGGCTGCCGGCTTGTCTCTGGACCAGATTCTGCAGGTGTCGGAGAAGGTCGGAGCCCTGAGCACTGCGGAGCCACTCCCAGCCAGAACGAGCCTTCAGGTGAGTCACTGCAATGCAAAAGCATCTACCTGTGCTGCGACAACGTAGCATCGTCACCACAGCAACCTGTGGCAAGAGAGAAGCATGTTAGAGATACTAAGAAGTAGGTTTATATATCTTTAAGTGTGGCTTTAAACATATTCTACCCACCTGATTGGTTGGTATCCTCATGGCAGAGAGCCGTAAGTTCATGCTATCCAGGAACTCAAATCGTGACTGATCGAAGAACAGTGCGCAGCCGTCGGGGCCGTTGTTGCCCTCGACATCCAGGCACGGCGACCATGGTTTAGGGCAAAAGTTGCCGCTGTAACCAAGACCTGCCAGGACTGGCTGGAGGGTGTCATAGTAGTGGTCAACTTCCTGCAAACACAGGATATGAGGTCGGTAGGTGAGGATCTCTTCTAAGATGAGGTACTTTCTGTGGGACCAGCTGAGGGCCTCCAGGGGACACCGGACAAAACTGTCGAGTCCCTCGCCCAGAGCTAAAGGACAGGAGACAGAGAGAGATCTGACTTCAGTATAGATAAACAGTATTTAAACATTTCATAGATCATGGTAATGCAAATATTCAGTCAGGATATCTTCTTGTAAATGTTCATGCAAAAGGTTACGCTTATAGTTATTAACTGTAGTTTACATTTCACATCATTTTATTACATTATGACATTTTTTTACATCACAAAAGTGCAATATGTAAGAATTAGAGTTCAACAACTGAAGGGATGACTTCTATGCATTGTGTGTCGAAGCCCATTTAGCATGCTAACCAGCTAGCCCCATCCCAGTCCAAAACTCTTGTGCTGCAGTGTAAACGGCACTTTCCCAACGCTTCAGGCAGCCAGTCTGGACTGCTAGCTGCACTGCTAACTGAGCTAACTTGCTAATGGCCACTACAGTTGATAGCAGTCTGAGGTTTCTGTGATGATATACTGCTCCCCATTTATTCTGATTATGAATTCAACATGTGGCCAATTCTTACATATTGCACCATTAGCACAGTTAGTGTGTTAAGTGATTTATTTTACAGGGATGGTTTCCCAGCAAAGTGCAACATTTAACTTCCTGTTGTTGACTGGCTATTATCTGTTAATAAATGTGTTAAAACTTTTTTCTGAAGCAGTATAAATGGAGCTTACTAGCCACTTTGACTGTCGATATGGTTAACACGTTAGCAAACAGTTGCTTATTTAAACATCTAGAAGACACAAATCAACATTGGCATTCATTTGGAGTGTTTTAGGTTTGTAGCCTGCGATTTACTAGTCAGTCTATTTAAGATAGCATAGCTAATTGCTAACTGTGTCTGCTAGCTGGTTCTCAGCAAGTAGTGAACAGTGGAGATTTTTCATGAAATAAACTGCCTGCTAATTGGAAGTGGGTTAATAAGACAAGCAAAGTGAATCAAAAGAGAAAAGTTGCAGGACATAAAACCAAAACAATAAGCTGAAAGAGGCTAAAATGCTTTTGATCTGATTAATATAAAAACACTGGTGAGTGCCATTTTAACAAAATGTATGGAAGTAAATGAGACCTGATATATACAACTTTACCATGGAAAGGATTAGTACACAACTTGAAAGCCACTTGTTTCACCATCTCACTGCATCAGACACATCCAAAATCATCTTTTATTATAAAATTGTTTTTTAACTTAAACTTTATATTGGAGCCCATAATCTTGTGTGATATAATTTTAGACCCTTGTAGGACTTAACGCAGTCTACCTTGTGCCAATATGTTCCACTGCATCACCCTGATGGTGCTGCTGGGGGCGCTGCTTCCATCACTGACGTGAGTGAACTTCCTGTGGAAGCGAGGCGGTCTGTCTCTGAGGGCCTCCTCGCACTGTCGAAGCAGCTCCACTGGATCGGACACCCTCTGCCCCTGCAAGACAAGACATGACACTAAGCATCTATTCACCGCAGGAGTCAGATTACTATACACATTTCCCGTACTGTGAGCAGAAGAGATGGAGTCACCTGACAGAAAGCTGGATCCAGGTTTATGTCGGCAGGAGGGAGGGGGTCCAGATGGGATGGAGGGAGGGGGAGGGGAGAGCTGCTGAGGGTCTGAGTCAGGGCGCTGTACAGCCTGGTGGCACCTCCACCCATTGGACACACTGTTTATAAGAAAACGACGGAGATGGAAGAAAAAACAAAATATTGTTTATGTATATAACTTAAGAGCAGCAAGCAGGTGGTGCCATTTCACAGATGATCATCTATCCACTGTGATTGTCGACCTTGAGCTCAGATTAAGAGAGGAGGGAGTGGCCACCACTCCCCGGCTCCACTGTCTCAGCTGCACAATCCTCTGCAGCAGCCTACCAGTGACAGAAATATCTGCTTTTTAAATTCAGACGATGACGAATGTGTTTTTGTTTCACGTCACAGTGTCACTGTACAGTTCGCCCTTGTTTCCCCTGACCACTCACATGTGATCTGAATCATTAATGCAACCTAAAAATAACACTGATGTTTTCCAGTGACTGTCACAGACTGACACTGAATATTAATAGATTGAAGAAATGAGTTGACCACATCACACTGTCTAGTCATCTTTGATGCGCGGCATCTTTTTTGGACAGTGCAAAACAGAACACTGACACGAATCTTATGAACTTTGCCTGGGTTGATGTGTTTAAACATTTGCGTGTCGACATGTGTCAGCACACACTAGGAGACATGGAGCAACGTTAGCATTATTTAGAACTGTGTTTCTGTTGACCTAGTTAAACCAAGTCTAGTATTCACTCTTCTTTTAGCTCTATTTCTGGTCTTCATCTGATCCTGAGGTACTGACTGGGTCTTTAAAAAAACTGTTTGTGCATAAACTACCAACAACAAAGGACAAAACACAAGTTGATCTATTTATTTAGTTTATAATAGAGACATAACATCAGCTAGAAATACAGCCAGGCTGCCAGTCTTCATTTTACTGGGGACTGTCAGAGGCAGACGTAATTGAGGAGTGAAAGTGAGCTGTACAGGAAACCAATCTGAATGTAGGTGGTGTAATTATGCTATAGCCATTACACTGTATTAACATTTACTTCATTACTGTAAATTCAAGCAAAAAACACGTCTCTGCTATTCTCAACAGCGAATTTCTGGCTTTGTCTGTTTGCCATTCGGTGCTGGGCAGGAAGTGAACTGTGGGGCTTTAGGTTGTTTTCTTTGAAAGCAGCAGCCACCTGTGTCTGAAATGACAGCTGTAAGATTCAACTAAAACATTCAAGTTAAAGGCTGTGAAACCAAAACACTGAGCCTAAAGAGGCTAAAGGGTCGCCATGCAGCTGAAGGAAGCTGCAGTCCGACAGTTACCCTCTGTGGGTCTGTCGCCATGACCGACCTCTTCCGCATTAAACGTGGTCATTTGATCCGTAGTTAATCAAATGTTTTTCCATCACAGCCGCTCTACTTTGCATGAATCAACTCTCAGTCTGGCAACTTTCAATTTCTAAAAACTGTAGGTCAAATTTGCTAAGGTCACATCCTGCTGATGATGGAGCAGTGTCACGTGTACATGTGTAGACACACACACACACACACACACACACACACATACACACACGCTTGCACAATCTGCTCCTCTGCAGTTTGCTTCCACGAAAATTTAACGTTCTGGCTGTTTGTTTAGGAGAACTTTAACTGACACAGGTCAAACCAAAGTGGGTCAAATTGAGGCCTCAGGCTTCTCAAGTCCAAATGTTGTAGACAACAAGCAAAGATACTAGAGGTAACTGAGCCGGGGTGCTGTTTAGCTCAGCTTTGTCCTCGCTGCAGTGACCCCGGGTTAGAGTCCCGGCCCAGGGTCGTTTGCTGC
This sequence comes from Sparus aurata, assembly GCF_900880675.1. Lineage (NCBI taxonomy): Eukaryota > Metazoa > Chordata > Actinopteri > Spariformes > Sparidae > Sparus > Sparus aurata. The sequence goes on along the minus strand of NC_044187.1, from coordinate 32,855,651 downwards.
ATGTCACTCCCCCTCTCTCTCATCCTGTTTCCTGTCATATCTTGAGCCTGTACCATCAATAAAGCCATATAAAGGCCAAAAGACATTGAGCCATTTTGAAACACAAAGTGTTTTAAAGAGAGCATAGATATAATCCAAACAGGGTGGTAAAAAGTATACAAAAGTAAGAAACTGTGTAAATAATAATTCAATCAAAGTGAAAGTCGCCTACACAGATTGTACTTCAGTGAAATAAGTAAGTAAAAGTACATTCCACATTCAACAATTACATGCAGGGGTGAAACGGAGTAATCAGATTACTGTCATTAAGGACATTTTGGTGGTATTGTACTTTTATCAGTAGTTTTTCAAGTGTATAATTTTACTGAAACCGTTCAACTGCATGTTTGTAGCCAGTAAGGCTGTCTGATTATAACAGGACAATAAAAACCCTGACATACACACACACAAAAAAACCCCACTTTGATTGAATAACATGGATATTGATAATGCATTAAACATCAACAGTTACAAAGTAACAAATACTCTTAGTAGTGTATAAAGTATTATTTTACTACCAGTAGTTTTCCTTGTAGTCGAGTGATATTTCAGCGATGTAACTGTATTCATACGTTAGTACAGATTTTCAGTACCCTTTCCACCACTGTTTACATGTATGTGGACCGTTTACCTGCCTGGTTGATTCAGATCTGACATTTTTCTCATAAGCAGAATCAGTGATTTCTTTTATAATCTGACTGTCGGTAAAATACATGAATTTAAAAATGTGATACTTTGGCTTTGACGCAACAATCTGCAAAGTAACTACTAACTTAAGTCATCAAATACATGTAGTGGAGTAAAAAGTACAGTATTTGCCTTCAAAAATGTAGCAGAGTGGAAGCATAAAGTAGCAGAAACTGGAATTACTCTGGTACAGCACTAGTGCCTCAAAATTTCTCATAGGTACTTCAATTGAGTACATGTACTTACACCGCTGAACCCAAATATTTGTTATCTAGTTAAAATGTGGTTTTAAAAAGACAACATACTTTAACCAATTGCATTCCAGCTAGAGTCCTTCTTTTTTTGCAGGGTTTTTTTTTTCACAGAGTATTGCACACTTCACAGTAATTGTACGCTTGTTGTACATCTGAATACCTGAGTGCATGTTAATATGACCAGCTCTGAAACTGACCTGTGCTCTGTCAAGCAGATTCTGATCCACTTCTCCTCGGCTCCTCTGAACCAGACTGATATGACTATAAAAGGAGAGCCCTGACACGGTTTGACCACTGATGTCCGGTTCTATGTGTTAAGTGAGCGAGAACGGGACCTCAGCGAGAGAGCCAGCTACCACTCCTGTCTACATATGAAACAAACCCTGGTCTGAACATAAACATAAAGAGACTCTTTTATATGAGGGACCGTGTTTATCCACATACATCCCAGCACCAGCCACACTCCCTATGGTCAAATCAGTGCTTTCTGTTCCTCAGCATCACCGACACTCTAACACCTTCCACCTCTCATCTTTGTAGATTCAAAATGACACCTGTCAGTTATAACAATAGATACTATACATCCAAAAGTTGCCTCATTCACAGTAAAACTGAGATCAGTTGCCTCTTACCCAAAGTCTCCATCAGAGTCCACAGCTATGTCCACTGTGCACTTTAATAAATTGTCCTTTTTCGCCTCCCTTTAACACTGCTGTCACGGGTACTGTATGTTACTTTCAGCTGATTTAAGCTTCCTGTCTAAGTCGAAAGTACAAAAGGAGATGATGACAGATGTGTTGGTCTCTGTGTGAATGTGAAAAGCTGCCTGCTCTCTGCTCATATAAAGCCTCAGGGAGGTGGAGAGAGAGAGAGAGAGAGATAGAGAGTGAGAGATTAGGAAGTATGGACGTCATCAGGCCATATGCTGGAGAGAGAGAGAGAGAGAGACAGAGAGAGACAGAGAGAGAGAGAGACAGAGAGAGAGAGAGAGAGAGACAGAGAGAGAGACAGAGAGAGAGACAGAGAGAGAGACAGAGAGAGACAGAGAGAGAGAGAGAGAGAGAGACACACTGTGCAATCCAAACAGTCACACACAGGCTGACTGTGAAACAGTTGTGTTATTGGTAGATGGGTTGTACCGAGTTAACCTGAGAATTGTCACACCCTCAACTGAACATTTCGAAAAAACATGCAAACACACGCCACACCAAAAGAAAAAAAAAAGTCACGCTGTCAAATACACACAAAAAATGTCAGGATCAGCAAAGAGAGTAAGCAAATTTCAATGGTTCGCAATTTGTTAACGCTTTCGGATATAAACTATGCTGCAGTAACAATGACTGTATGTACATAGGCTGGTTGCGTGCGTGTGTTGTGGCATGTATTGCAATAATAACTTCCTCAGTGTTGAAATGGCACCCAGGTCACTCTGATCACAGCTGAACGTCAGAAATGATTTGTCATTGGTCTCTGTATTTTCCCATGTAGAATACTGTACTTTTCCAAACTGTAGTTAATGCGTCTTCTTTTTGGGATGGAATCATATTTGTTCATGCAGATGGAATAACTTCAGTATGAAGTACTATGGAAGTAATGTTGTTAAAGAGCTTGCTAAGGGTTCTCAGCATCTATGTTGATGGTTGTGGGATTAAAGAAAATACATTCTTGCAACACAAATATATATATTTTTCTTTTTTTTTAATCTTTTTTTGTAAAATATTGAATAGGTCTATAAAATTATTAATTATAAAATAACATATAACTCTTAACAACTATTAGATGGATTGCAATTTCTATTAAAGGCGCTGATTGTCCCTGGAGGTAGAATCGCACCAACTCTGGTCTGGTCTGGACTTTCATCTTGTGCCACCAGGAGGAAAATATCCAATAATAATAATATCACAACATCTGGATGAATTAGCACCCAATTTCAGACCTCAACTGACAAATCCTATTGACTTTAATGATCCCATGATGAGGAAAATGTTGCTTAGGTAAGTGGCAGTAGTTACTTGGTATTAAAAATACAAGTAAAAGAAAATTAAACATGTATCAGCTGTACATGTATGTAAATAATGTGGGTTTACAGACTCACTGATAACTGGATCTGACATTCAGAGTTTTTCCGATTATCATAATCAATGACCTTTAATCAGATTGCTGATGAAATTAATCAATTTAAAAATGTGCCACTCCGGCTCTGATGCAGCAGTTTGCAAAGTCACTAGTAACTAAAATAATCAAATATATGCATTGAATTAAAAAGTTCAACATATGCCCTTCAAGAAGTACTGTAGTGGAAGAATAAGGTAGCAGAAAATAGTATCTCAAAATTTTACTTAAAGGGGAATTCAGGATTTTTAAAACCTGGGCCTTATATTCACATGTTGTGGTGTGTAAATGATTCATTTTTGCCGCAGACAGGCTGAGGTTGTTATTCAGAGTGTCTCACATCTTTACAGAATCAGTTCCTAGGAAAACAGACCTTTTTGTCAAATAATAAGATCCGTTTTGTAACCATCTACGGGATCAGACACGTCAGCAACTGACATTTGTGCGTACGCCTGTTGAGACAGTAAGTGAAACCGGCAGCAGACGGTGTTTGAGTTTAAATCAGCATTCCACAGAAACCTCTGTAAAACATCCACCTATTCCTCTACCAATATAAAGAAGACACAATCCTGCACTTGAGTGTTTCTCTGTGATCAGAAAAACTGATGTTTCAGAGGGAGACATATCACTCCTCTCTGTCTGGATCCCTTAATCCAACAGAATGGAGCCAAGGAAGCACTGTTTTCATTTTCCACCGAGTTGCTTTTGCGTCAGAGTGTTAGCGCATAGGTGAGCGGACTTATGAGGAATGACTCACGTCTGCAGACGCAAGACTCGGTCTGTGCAGATCCGCTACACATTTGGTACTACAAGTCACGACACATCACGGCGGGTGCCAGTGTGTTACCAAAAAATATTATTTCTACAGCTTTTTAAACTGCAGGGGAACAGGAAGTCATCTTCCACAAAAGCCACAATCTACAGGGGGAATGCTTCTTCACTTATAACGTACGTCTGCATGAGCGTGATGTATGTGGCTGTGAGGGCGGTGTGACTCATATCCTGTAGACAACCTCTTGTGCGTCCAGGCAGAATTATTAACTGGATTGAAGTGATTGGGTGCATGAGGTAAGAGCAAGAGAGGGAGTGAGGTTCTGTGTATGCGTGTGTGTGTTTTTGTCTGTGTGTGTGTGTGTGTGTGTATGCGTGTGTGTGTCTGTGTGTGTGTGTGTGTGTGTGTGTGTGTGTGTGTGTGCGTGTCAGTGTGTGAGTGAGAGACTGTGTCACTGTATCCCTAAGTGGCATATTGACATTTCCACATTGAAGGGCAGCTGCCTCATTAAATTACAATATGTGGGTGGGGTTGGTTGGGTTTGTGTGTGTGTGTGTGTGTGTGTGTACATGGGCGTGTGTTTTGTCACAGCAGCTGATACAATTCACAGAAATGGTTTGAATCAATTGACAGATCGTTCAATTCTGGTGCTACTGTATCTAACAGGTCTAACTTTGTTTGTTCTTTCTGTTTACGAACATGTTACACTGTCTTCTGGCATCTTGTTGTATTGTTAATGTTATGTAATGCAGTTATATAGAGTTATACCCAAACTTTTTTCCTTGCCGGCCCAAAACTAAAACTTACTGGTGGGCCATGGGCCTAAAGATACACCTATTGTATTGTGTTGTTTGGATGCAAAATGGCATTAGGACCCTAAATCTGTTTAACTGACTGACTCCCTGTGCACCTTGTCACTCAGATTATAAAAAAACAACAACAAAATTACCATCAGTACTGTCTGTACCCAATCATATAGAGTATATGGGTGTCTATTTTCTGTATGTTGCTCGCATGTACACTTTTATGTCATGTCGTCTCTTCTCTTGGTCTTTCATTGACTCATCATGCTGGGTCATGTGATAGCTTCCTATTGGCTGTTGCTACAATACAGGTGAGGCCTCATGTTGTTTGTTGTTTGGAGCCCTGAAAAAGAACAAGTGGTCAAAACATGTTGACTTTTTAAATGACTGTCCATTCAATGATTTAGTTACTAAAGCGAAACTGTATTTTATATTTCAGTCCTTGTTTGATACATTTTATGAAGAATATTATTGCATTTCATCTTGAGGGGGGTATCTGTGTCTGTGTGTATCTGTGTGTGGTATCTTGCAGACCTTACACTCTGCCTTATACAGTATATGTTATCTAGTTTGTAGTATTGAATTGCTTCTTTACTCTCTGACCTTTAGACAGTCAATGCTGGGTTAACACAAACAACATAAAAGAGACATATGCACATTGTATAGGCATAGATGGTAGCAACCTGCTTTAGTTGGAAACAAACAGAAACATGAACCCCTCGAGTTCAAAGTTAGAACTTATACTTTAACGTCAAGCACTCTGATTAACAACTTTATCACATTATGTTCAGTACATGTCAAGGTCCTTCTTACATTGGAAGGACACTTAATATCTTATATCAGGATTGTGGACTTGTGACTTGACCCAATCAGATGTAAACAAAAGCATTGGCACACGCTGAAAATCAAAACACAAGATGGGAATCAGATATCACCACCAAAGTGACATGTTTTAATATCCACTGCCCCATTTACAGTCACCACAAATATCAGCGTTGAAGCTTTTTAATATTACAAGCTTTTCAACTGTATCACAAGCAAAGAATGCCAGTGTCTCTTATGACTTTGCTGACTCCCAAATATGCAGGAGTCACACCTTTGGCTTGCAAATATCAGTACCATCAGTACTGTCTGTACCCAACCACTTTCAGAGCTCTCTGCGGGATAGGAGATAGGATTTAGTACTCCACTAAATGCAAAGTTTGAAGGTCTGAGTAGGAAAAGGTCAAGGGAATTTGAGAAAAGTGACTAAGTAACTAAGTGCTATAAAGTTCTCTAATGCGTAGAAGTGAAATTTAAGAACTTTCTTTTATAGTAAAGCCTGATTACACCATACTGCCACAGATTCTAGATGTCGGATAACACTGCACAAAGGAGCTCAGAGCAAAGTTTACTTCATGTTTTTCTCATGACCTACCTTCTTTTCAGGAATGAACTGCTGATTTCCCTTCAACTCCACTTGTTCAGCTGCTGCCCCGTTGACAACTTTCTCCCTCTGCCTTTATGAGGTCCTAATAGCGATCGACACGGATACAGGGATTGTACTTCTCCGTGCATGTGCCTGCGTGTTTTTGTTCGGAGCGAAGTGGGTGGCTGCTCGACCCTCTAGCTGCAGGGGAAGGTCACAGTGGAGAGAAGCCCGGTTCCTTCTGCCATCTGCTGGTAGGAGCTGCACAGGGACCGACCGTCAAACTTCATTCAGGAAGTCTGAGAAGACATACACGTTGATTGTCATTATTCTCCAGGTTACATTATATTTACATGCTGAAAATAATGTAGCTGCTAGAAAAAAAACCTGGTGACTATTACAGGGAAGGATACAAAAAGTGACTCTATATTTTGATCCTTTTTATTTTCTTCAATCTTGCCAATTATATTTGTTCTTTTCAGCTTTCACTTCCAATTTTCCATCTTCCTTTGAAAAGATCATTTGATTTTGGTTTCCTACACAAAAAAAAATCATAGCATTATCATAAACAAATATATTTTAAGAAGAGAGCAGGGGGTGACAGCTGATCAGCACAATTCACGGAAATTTGTCGAATTTCTGTGAGTTCTCCGATAGAAAGAAGTAGCAAACAAACAAGTAAGTTGGTAAGTAAATACGTAAACAAATAGCGTAAAAGAAATAACGAATAGCGAATAACAGTCTGTGTTTCCTTTGAATAACTGAGCATCACAATGGCAGCCAAGGAAAGTTTGAAGCAAAAATTACAACAGTGGTGGGGTTATAACCTTGTGATTACATTTACAGACTTGGTGGTGGATCCTTAACAAAAGGAGAACGTCTAGAGGAGAGACTTATGTCATTTATTTCGTTTTCTTATTCCAGTACATGATGATGCTGACAGTGACTCAAAAATGATGGGTGGCAAAGTCTGGGTTTATCTGGTCAAGTTGACAACAGATTGGTAAAGTGCAGAAGTTCCCGAAAATAGTTATTACAACATAAATTGAAGAACAAAGTGCATCTTACAGCTCTGTGTCAGACAGCTTTTGATACTTCAAATAATGATTTCAATAGAGGCTACTCACTACTCACACTGTGTGTACAAGAAATATACAGGAGCTGCAAAAAAGTACTGAATTTGTGACCTGTTACAGTATTTTAACTAATTTCTCTAGTCCACTCTGTCTTTGGAAAAACTGCTTTTCAAGTTTTTACACCTTTAACCTAGTTTGACTTATAGAGACACATTAAATTATTTGATAGGTATAGAAGATTATAAAAAGAATAGTATCAAGGACTATGCACATGTCCTAAAGGGGCAAAAAAACCATCATATCTTTAAAATACTGGTTCAATGTCTACTTGTAATTTGCTGATTGTTTTGAGTCAAACCCTTGTTTTTTTTTATGTAATTCTTTTCTGATAATACCATGAAGATGCTTGTCTGAAGCCAACATGTTAATTCAAAAATACAGAAAATGTTTGTTTTGAGTTGTTGCTTGTTCCTTTATGTGAAACCTCTTATACTGCTATACGGCCAGAACTCCCTTGTAAAAGAGATTGTGAATGTCAACGAGAATATTCCTGGTAAAATAAAGTTTAAATTAAAATAATATTTAATAATAAAAAAAAAAATCTGTCATATGTTTTGGGGATATTTTACTTTGAAAGGGGTTAGCAGCACTTGCAGGTTGTGGCTGCTCTGACAGTGCACAACACCAGGAGCCTGAAACTGAAGCAGCTAAATGAAATTCAGCCATCATTAATAGTATTCTGTACACACAAGCTTTTTCCTACAGTGAAATGTCAAATGGTCTGCATCTTTGAAAAGGGCTTACTGAGAGGAAGAAAAAGATATGATAAAGTCGTAAAACATGAAGCACAACTGAAATCAAACTGTTACAACTTTTGATACTTCTGTATACGAAAGATGAGGTTCTCCCCAGAAATTTTTAGTGTAACGGCGCACCGTCTGTTTGGGGGGGGGGGGGGGGGGGGGCGGGCGCGCGGACGCTCGTCGACGTCAGTCGGGGCCGGGGGGAGACACGGACAGACGGTCATCAACTTTGTCAGACGGAGGACGGACGGACGCTCATCGCCGTCAGCCCGGAGCTCCTAGCCGTCAACCGGGGGACGGACGGACGGACGCTCGTCACCGTCACGGCGCTCACCTAGCGGTATAGCGGCGTCTGGGGAGAACCCTGCTTAGGCGGGAGGCACAAATGCTTGGGCGCCGCGCCTAAGCCGTATAATGGCAGGGAAAACCCTGGATGTGTTTTAAAACTATGCATCTATAAACTGTATACTTCATCATTACTATGTTGTAAGGGTGCACAATCGAGCAAGAAATTATATCATAAGCTATTTAATCACAATCAACGCTCTAAAGTTTGGAAACAAATCTCTGATTTGCTGTGTAAACTTTAGTCAGACTTAAAATAGCCAATACATGTTTCTATTTGCAGCATTTAAACAAAAATGTATTAAAGGTGGGTCTTTTTCCTTTTCATCCACCATGCCACTAGCTATGGCTCACATTTCATTCTTTACTATACGTCACCCAGGGGACAGCCATGTCAAGTAATTTGTCTCATCATTAAGCCATCTAGTTTGCTATTTAATGAGATTATGTGAAGTTTGGGAAATAACGGCAAAAAAGAACAACACAATAAATAACACAATATCTAAGCTTTGTCAGATCGCCCACCTCTACTATGCTGACATGAATAGAAATCAAAAGTATTAACATAACCCAGATTGGATGCTTTGTGCTGAGTCCTCTTAAATATGTTTTTTATATATACGAGCATACATTAGGAATACATTAAAAATATCACCATCTTGTTGCTGTGACATTTAAAGTTTTTATTACCAATTAATACCAAGTCTGAGTATTCCATGCATGCAGTTTAACTGAATACGCATTAGACACTACAGGTCAGCAGACATTTTACTCTTAGTAAGACAGAATTAGAGACACTTGTCGGCTCGACTCTGCTAATCTACAGTTGTTTTATCTCCCAGTCGTTTGCTGAAGTCTAACATTTGGTGGTGCAGGAGTGTGCTGAAATTCCCTAACTCTTCTCTCCTGGTCTTCAGAAAGTTTGTCATGGCGCTCATTGACTCCAGCAGAGCCCCATCGCTGCTCTGACAGTCCTGAGTTAGCAGCACGTCCTCTCTCCATGCTTCCTGCAGACTCTCAAACAAGGCCAATATGTCCTGCCTGAACTGCTGAAGCTCCTGCCAGTATCGGTCTTTGTCCTCCCTCGCTCTGCTGACATCCTCTGTCATCTGTCTGATATGGAGATGTAGCCTGCTGTTCTCCATGCTGACCTCCTGCAGATTCACGCTATTGTTATAGGTGCTTATCTCCACAGCTCTCAGCTCTGAGGCCTGTTTCTTGAGCAAGCCCATGTGAATTCCTCGCATTTCCCCCAGCGCAGTCTTCATATTCTCTTTGGGCTGTAGCAGGGAGCTGGTTTTCTCCTTCAGCTCCTGAATCGATACCTCCAGATCGCTCCTCTGTCTCATCAGCTCATGTGTCAGCATTTCCAGTCTGTGATGCCTGCACACCTCTGCGTCCCACGTTGCTTCCACCTCCTTCAGCATCTCCTCTTTCTCCTCCACCTCCCTCTGCTTCTCCTCGTTGCTCCTCACAATGCTCTCAGTCGCCGCAGCGCACTGCTCTATTTCTTGATGGCGTTTGGTCTCCTCTCGTCCGTACTCCACCTCACACTCGGCCACATATCTCATCAGCAAGCCGGCATCTGAGCTCTTGGGCTGCCGCTGCAGGAGGGAGTCCTCCTCCTGTCGAAGCTCCTGGTATCTCCTCCTGGTGCTGCCAATATCAGAGTTCATTTTCGCCACGTGCTCCTCCTGCTTCCTCTTCGCCTTCTCCAAGAGCCTCGTTAGCCGCCCCTTCTCCTCCTCAAAATGGCTGACGTTCTTCTTCTCTGTGTCCACGTCGCCGTACATCTCCTCCTGGTTCCTCTCAAACATGCGCGTGTTGATCGTGGTGGCTTCCAGGAGTTCTGCGATCTGCTTGTTCATGTCTTTGGTCTCCTTGCTGAGTCTGACTATGGAGGCAATGCGCTCCTCCAGCTGCAGCTTGGATTGCTCCAGTTGCTGCGAGACATCGTGGTACTCCGCCTTCACTTCATTCTCTTCATCGCACTGGTGCTTGAATACCTCAAAGATATGAGCCAGGGAGTCTTGAAAGAGCAATCTTGACGCTTGACTTTCTTCTATTTTACCTTCCACTGTGGCAATTTGCTCTTTCAGATGCTGGACGGCAACGGCGAGGGTTTCACGCAACTCAAACAGCTCTTTCTTTAGAGTTTGTCTCTGTCGCCTCAAATCCTGATGTTTTTGGGTCTCTCCCTCCAGCTGTTTCTCGCACTCGCACAGAGATGCTGTCAGTCTCTGTATCTCGCTCTCCAGCTTGGCCACGTGAAGTGTGAGCTCGTCCAGATGCTCACTGGTTTCACGTTTCTTGTTGTCAACCGTGTCCAACTCTCTCCTGCTCCTCCTGATGTCTTGCCTCTGCTGCTTAATTTTCCCCTCCACCTGGTCCACCTCTCTGGACTGGTTGTCTTGTTTCGCAGTGAATGCTTCTCGCTCCAGTGCCATGTTTTGCGGCAGTGTTATTTTGTCCTGTTCGACCGCGGCAATGGAGGACTTCAGCTGCTCCACCTGCTCCTGAGTCTGATCCAGGTGCAACTGCAAGCCATATTTCAAGTTGATTTGATCATTCAGAGCGGCGACAACCTTGTCGTGTTCAGCCTTCACCTGCTCTCGCTCGGGGTACAGCGCTTCATTTTGGCTCAGGACGGCTTCCTGCCTCTCTACAACGGACTCCTGCAGCTGGGAAACTGCGAGGAGCTCTTTCTGCAGCTGCTCTATCTCCTCAGCATTTGATGCCCGGGCTGCCGCTACGTCAGCCATGATCTCCTGGCTCATTCGTTCCCTGATGATGTTAGATTGATGTCTTAGCTTGCTGTTTTCTATGGTCTCCACCTCTAAATGTTCATGAGCAGCACGCCGGTCCGCCTCCAGTTGAGTGATAGCAGACGTTATTTCTGTGAGATGAAGGCTTGCCTCAGGTGAGAATGGTATCCCGTCCTCTTTCAGCTGCTTGTCCAGTTCCTTTAAATGCTCGAGGGCAATCATGACGGCAGGGAAGTCGGGAACAAGGCAAGTAGCCATGTTTGTCATCTGTATCTCTAAAAATGTATTTGTGTTTTTGTTTTCCGTTTGTTATTGTCTTTCTAAAGTTCAGTTAGCTTCCAACCTCGACATCCTGTGAGTGGGGTCGCCATGGCAACAGGTGCCCCACCACGAAGAGACAGCTTTCTGCTACGGCAAACCAGCGAGACCAAAATGGCTTTAGCTTTGGCTAAAGCTAACACAAGCTAAAGCTACTACGTGAAACTAAGCAATTGCTGACACTGAGGTTGTGACTGACCGTAAGAATAGAAGCCAGAGTTAGGTTTCGATACACAGACAAGCCGTTAGACCTTCGCGTTTCAAGCACCAAAGTTACATTATGTGTTTTTTGACGCATGAGCCTCTGGCGACTTCTGTCCTGAAAAATACAACGTAATAGTAGACATTTTAAAAACTCATGAATCGACAGCGGCTTTAGTGCTTACCTGAAAAACACCCGAGCAAACACTGGGGTCGAGCCTGGGCTCCCCGAGATGTGTGTATGGGCTGAAAACA